>NC_058085.1:8008748-8239682 GCF_014858855.1 Bufo gargarizans
ACACCGTTCACTGTCCTCTCCATAGAGCGCCGGCCGCCGTGCAGCCACCACCAGGGGGAGCTCCATGATAGACCTGTGTGCAGTACGCTCCCTCTAGTGGTGGCTCGGCCAGCCATTCCTTAACCCCTTAAGGGACCGGGCTCATTTTCACCTTAAGGACCAGGCCATTTTTTGCAAATCTGACCAGTGTCACTTTAAGTGGTGATAACTTTAAAACGCTTTGACTTATCCAGGCCATTCTGAGATTGTTTTTTCGTCACATATTGTACTTCATGATACTAGTAAAAAAAGTCAAAAAAATTAATTTTTTTTGCATAATAAAATACCTAATTTACCAAAAATTTGGAAAAATTAGCAAATTTCAAAGTTTCAGTTTCTCTACTTCTGTAATACATAGTAATACCCCAAAAAATTGTGATGACTTAACATTCCCCATATGTCTACTTCATGTTTGAATTATTTTGGGAATGATATTTTATTTTTTGGGGATGTTACAAGGCTTAGAAGTTTAGAAGCAAATCTTGAAATTTTTCAGAAATTTACAAAAACCCAATTTTTAGGGACCACTACAGCTCTGAAGTCACTTTGCGAGGCTTACATAATAGAAACCGCCCAAAAATGACCCCATTCTATAAACTACACCCCTCAAGGTATTCAAAACTGATTTTACAAACTCCGTTAACCCTTTAGGTGTTGCACAAGAGTTATTGGCAAATGGGGATGAAATTTGAGAGTTTCATTTTTTTGCCTAATTTTCCATTTTAACCCATTTTTTCCACTAACAAAGCAAGGGTTAACAGCCAAACAAGACTGTATCTTTATTGCCCTGACTCTGCTGTTTACAGAAACACCCCATATGTGGCCATAAACTACTGTACGGCCACACAGCGGGGCGTAGAGTGAAAGGTGCGCCGTATGGTTTTTGGAAGCCAGATTTTGCTGGACAGTTTTTTTGACACCATGTCCCATTTGAAGCCCCCTGATGCACCCCTAGAGTAGAAACTCCATAAAAGTGACCCCATCTAAGAAACTACACCCCTCAAGGTATTCAAAACTGATTTTACAAACTCCGTTAACCCTTTAGGTGTTGCACAAGAGTTATTGGCAAATGGGGATGAAATTTGAGAATTTCATTTTTTTGCCTAATTTTCCATTTTAACCCATTTTTTCCACTAACAAAGCAAGGGTTAACAGCCAAACAAGACTGTATCTTTATTGCCCTGACTCTACTGTTTACAGAAACACCCCATATGTGGCCATAAACTACTGTACGGCCACACAGCGGGGCGTAGAGTGAAAGGTGCGCCGTATGGTTTTTGGAAGCCAGATTGTGCTGGACAGTTTTTTTGACACCATGTCCCATTTGAAGCCCCCCTGATGCACCCCTAGAGTAGAAACTCCATAAAAGTGACCCCATCTAAGAAACTACACCCCTCAAGGTATTCAAAACTGATTTTACAAACTTTGTTAACCCTTTAGGTGTTGCACAAGATTCAATGGAAAATAGAGATACAATTTCAAAATTTCACTTTTTTGGCAGATTTTCCATTTTAATATTTTTTTTCCAGTAACAAAGCAAGGGTTAACAGCCAAACAAAACTCATTATTTATGGCCCTGATTCTGTAGTTTACAGAAACACCCCATATGTGGTCGTAAACTACTGTACGGGCACACGGCAGGGCGCAGAAGGAAAGGAATGCCATACGGTTTTTGGAAGGCAGATTTTGCTGGACTGGTTTTTTGACACCATGTCCCATTTGGAGCCCCCCTGATGCACCCCTAGAGTAGAAACTCCATAAAAGTGACCCCATCTAAGAAACTACACCCCTCAAGGTATTCAAAACTGATTTTACAAACTTTGTTAACCCTTTAGGTGTTGCACAAGATTCAATGGAAAATAGAGATACAATTTCAAAATTTCACTTTTTTGGCAGATTTTCCATTTTAATATTTTTTTTCCTGTAACAAAGCAAGGGTTAACAGCCAAACAAAACTCATTATTTATGGCCCTGATTCTGTAGTTTACAGAAACACCCCATATGTGGTCCTAAACTACTGTACGGGCACACGGCAGGGCGCAGAAGGAAAGGAAT
This sequence comes from Bufo gargarizans, assembly GCF_014858855.1. Lineage (NCBI taxonomy): Eukaryota > Metazoa > Chordata > Amphibia > Anura > Bufonidae > Bufo > Bufo gargarizans. The sequence continues at coordinate 8,010,843 of NC_058085.1, forward strand.
GCCATACGGTTTTTGGAAGGCAGATTTTGCTGGACTGGTTTTTTGACACCATGTCCCATTTGAAGCCCCCCTGATGCACCCCTAGAGTAGAAACTCCAAAAAAAGTGACCCCATTTTAGAAAGTACGGAATAGGGTGGCAGTATTGTTGGTACTAGTTTAGGGTACATATGATTTTTGGTTGCTCTATATTACACTTTTTGTGCGGCAAGGTAACAAGAAATAGCTTTTTTGGCATGTTTTTTTTTTTTGTTATTTACAACATTCATCTGACAGGTTAGATCACGTGGTAATTTTATAGAGCAGGTTGTCACGGACGCGGCGATACCTAATATGTATACAATTTTTTTTATTTATGTAAGTTTTATACAATAACTTCATTTTGAAAACCAAAAAATTGTTTAGTGTCTCCATAGTCTAAGAGCCATAGTTTTTTCAGTTTTTGGGTGATTATCTTGAGTAGGGTCTAATTTTTTGCGGGGTGAGATGACAGTTTGATTGGCACTATTTTGGGGTGCATATGACTTTTTGATCGCTTGCTATTACACTTTTTGTGACGTAAGATGGCAAAAAATTGCTTTTTTTACACAGTTTTTTTTTTTTTTTTTTTTACGGTGGTCACCTGAGGGGTTAGGTCATGTGATATTTATATAGAGCCGGTCGATACGGACGCGGCGATACCTAATATGTATACTTTATTTTTATTTATGTACATTTTACACAATGATTTTATTTTTGAAACCAAAAAAAATCATGTTTTAGTGTTTCCATAGTCTAAGAGCCATAGTTTTTTCAGTTTTTGGGCGATTATCTTGAGTAGGGTCTCATTTTTTGCGGGATGAGATGACGGTTTGATTGGTACTATTTTGGCGTACATGCGACTTTTTGATCACTTTTATTACCTTTTTTGGGAAGTAAGGTGGGCAAAATTTCAATTTTCTCATAGTTTTTATTTTTTTATTTTTATGGCGTTCACTGTGCGGGGAAAGTAACATGACCATTTTATAGATCAGGTCGTTACGGACGCGGCGATACCTAATATGTGTAGTGTATTTTATTTTTTTAATTTTTATTCAGTGATAAATGTTTTTTTTTTTTATCTTAACTTTTTTCACTTTTTATTTGATTTTTTTGACCCAGACCCACTTGGTTCTTGAAGATCCAGTGGGTCTGATGTCTGTAAAATACAGAACAGAACCTATATTGGTTTCTGCACTGTATTTTACTTACACTGAACAGGTCTATGCTTTCAGCACAGATCTGTTCAGCACCATGGACAGCAGGACGCCTGATCAGGCGTCCTGTTGCCATGGGAACCTTCCCCGTCTGCTCAGTTATGGTCAGAACTTCGCAGACGGGGAAGGGTAAGGACGGGGTTCTGGGGGGGCTGTCTGGGGGCTCTCTCCTTCTCCCATCGGGGGGCTGCAAAGGCACAGCAGCCCCCCGATCGGAGAGGGAGGGAGCTCCCTCTTACTGTTAACCTTTTCCATACAGCGGTCCGTACGGACCGCTGTATGGAAAGGGTTAAACGGCTGACATCGCATCAACGATGTCAGCCGTTTATACCAGGGTGCCAGCAATGTGCTGGCACCCTGGTATACCCACTGTACACCAACGATTATGCAATGGGAGGCGGGCGGGGGATCGCGATCCCGCCTGCCGCACCGCCCGCCTCCCGCAACGCCCCCACTGCATGCGACACCCCCCCTGCACCACCCGCCGCCATCAAATCGTGCAGGGGTGCAGGGGGGGTGTAACAATATTGATTTCGGGCACTCTGAAGTTTCTGATCCCCGCGGTCAGGGACCGCGGGGATCAGAAACGGCAAAAAGCGCAGCAAACCGCAGGTCTGAATTGACCTGCGGTTTTCTGCGATCGCCGATACGGGGGGGTCAAATGACCCCCCCCTGCGTTGTTACGGGATGCCGGCTGAATGATTTCAGCCGAAATCCCGTTCCGATTAACCCCAGCGGCGCCGGAATTAAGATTTTAAGTTAGGACGTACCGGTACGCCCTTGGTCCTTAAGGACTCGGGAAATAGGGCGTACCGGTACGCCCTATGTCCTTAAGGGGTTAAAGGGGCGTCTGCTTTAGATACCATTTAGGATCCTCTTCTGTTAGCCCGGGTAGAGAGCGTCTCCCTGGAGGGCTCGGCATGCCGTGGCCTACATGAACAGCCCGTTGATCTCAGGGAGAGTTCGTCCTAACTGAAGGGGTATTCCCACCTGATCATGTCCCTCTGCTGGCTGTCAGTGAATTGGAACATTCAGAAGCTGGACTAGAGCTTCTCACAGCTGAGGGTCTGATACAGTGTGGCGGGGGTAGCCTATCCTCTCAGCACCAATCTCACTGCCTGCACTGATACAGTGTAACAGTCAGCCTGTAGTATAAGGCGTCCTACCAAGACTGGATGCAAGTGTAACAAACCCTCAGCTGTAGAGACACATCGCCGCCCTGAATGTTAGCAAGACCATTTCTAGCCACTGACAGCAAGCAGAGGTGTTGAAGATGGTGGGAAATCAAAACGGCGATCATTTCCAGCAGAGGCTTCATGTAATTAGACAATCCTTCTAGCCATGGGGGGGTCTGAGCCTGGGGGGCACCACCCATAGCTGTCAGGGGGAGAACTCCTCGTGTAGGGTGCCTGGAGGGGAAGGATCCCCTTCCCCACTGGATAACTGGAATGCCCCTTTAAATCACAGTGTACATCAGGGATCAGCCACCCCTGGTCTACATCAATGTTCACCGCGGCCCAGTCCGGTCACGATGTCGACATTGATTCACTCCCCTGGACGTATAGTCTGCTCATCCTGATCCTCCTGCTTCATGAAGACGAGAGGGTATGTGATGTCACTCTGCTTTCCTCAGAGCACTCAGGATCCCGGGGATGTTAGAGGGAGTGTCCCACGGCTGGATGGAGGCTGCGTTCAGTGCGGCGCGCGCCCTATAATTATACGGGAGACGAATATCAGGCGGCGGAGAACGTGCTCGCAGTGCGGGGGAGGGGATATAATTGTAGGGAGAAAAATATTCAATCCCCAAAAAGATTTAGCAAATAAAATAAAAAAAAAAAAAAAAAATATTGTATTGTAATTAAAAAAACTAAATTAAAGGGGTTATCCAGAATAATGCCCCCCCCTCACAGTAGTTATACCCTCATTGTGCCCCCCTCACAGTAGTTATACCCTCATTGTGCCCCCCCCTCACAGTAGTTATACCCTCATTGTGCCCCCCTCACAGTAGTTATACCCTCATTGTGCCCCCCTCACAGTAGTTATACCCTCATTGTGCCCCCCCTCACAGTAGTTATACCCTCATTGTGCCCCCCTCACAGTAGTTATACCCTCATTGTGCCCCCCCCCTCAGAGTAGTTATACCCTCATTGTGCCCCCCCTCACAGTAGTTTATGCCTCATGTGCCCCCCTCACAGTAGTTATGCCCCTCATTGTGCCCCCTCAACAGTAGTTATGCCCTCATTGTGCCACCCTCACAGTAGTTATACCCTCATTGTGCCCCCCCTCACAGTAGTTATACCCTCATTGTGCCCCCCTCACAGTAGTTTATACCCTCATTGTGCCCCCCTCACAGTAGTTATACCTCATTGTGCCCCCCCTCACAGTAGTTATACCCTCATTGTGCCCCCCCCTCACAGTATTATACCCTCATTGTGCCCCCCCTCACAGTAGTTATAACCTCATTGTGCCCCCCCCTCACAGTAGTTATACCCTCATTGTGTCCCCCCTCACAGTAGTTATACCCTCATTGGTGCCCCCCCCCTCACAGTAGTTATACCTCATTGTGCCCCCCTCACAGTAGTTTATACCCTCATTGTGCCCCCCTCACAGTAGTTATACCTCATTGTGCCCCCTCACAGTAGTTATACCCTCATTGGTGCCCCCCTCACAGTAGTTATACCCTCATTGTGCCCCTCACAGTAGTTATACCCTCATTGTGCCCCCCCTCAGAGTAGTTATACCCTCATTGTGCCCCCTCACAGTAGTTATACCCTCATTGTGCCCCCCTCACAGTAGTTATGCCATCATGTGCCCCCTCACAGTAGTTATGCCCTTATTGTGCCCCCCTCACAGTAGTTATGCCCTCATTGTGCCCCCCCTCACAGTAGTTATGCCCTCATTGTGCCCCCCTCACAGTAGTTATGCCCTCATGTGCCCCCCCTCACAGTAGTTATGCCCTCATTGTGCCCCTCCCCTCACAGTAGTTATGCCCTCATTGTGCCCCTCCCCTCACAGTAGTTATGCCCTCATTGTGCCCCCCCTCACAGTAGTTATACCCTCATTGTGCCCCCCCCTCACAGTAGTTATACCCTCATTGTGCCCCCCCCTCACAGTAGTTATACCCTCATTGTGCCCCCTCACAGTAGTTATCCCTCATTGTGCCCCCTCACAGTAGTTATACCCTCATTGTGCCCCCATCACAGTAGTTATACCCTCATTGTGCCCCCCTCACAGTAGTTATACCCTCATTGTGCCCCCCCCCTCAGAGTAGTTATACCCTCATTGTGCCCCCCTCACAGTAGTTATGCCCTCATGTGCCCCCTCACAGTAGTTATGCCCTTATTGTGCCCCCCTCACAGTAGTTATGCCCTCATTGTGCCCCCCTCACAGTAGTTATGCCCTCATTGTGCCCCCCTCACAGTAGTTATGCCCTCATTGTGCCCCCCCTCACAGTAGTTATGCCCTCATTGTGCCCCTCCCCTCACAGTAGTTATGCCCTCATTGTGCCCCTCCCCTCACAGTAGTTATGCCCTCATTGTGCCCCCCCTCACAGTAGTTATACCCTCATTGTGCCCCCCCCCCCCTCACAGTAGTTATACCCTCATTGTGCCCCCTCACAGTAGTTATACCCTCATTGTGCCCCCTCACAGTAGTTATACCCTCATTGTGCCCCCTCACAGTAGTTATACCCTCATTGTGCCCCCTCACAGTAGTTATACCCTCATTGTGCCCCTCACAGTAGTTATACCCTCATTGTGCCCCCTCACAGTAGTTATACCCCATTGTGCCCCCTCACAGTAGTTATACCCTCATTGTGCCCCCCCCCTCACAGTAGTTATACCCTCATTGTGCCCCCCCCCTCCACAGTAGTTATACCTCATTGTGCCCCCCCCCTCACAGTAGTTATACCCTCATTGTGCCCCCCCTCACGTAGTTATACCCTCATTGTGCCCCCCCCCCTCACAGTAGGTTATACCCTCATTGTGCCCCCCCCCCTCACAGTAGTTATACCTCATTGTGCCCCCCCCCCTCACAGTAGTTATACCCCATTGTGCCCCCCACTAAGTAGTTATACCCTCATTGTGCCCCCCACCTCACAGTAGTTATAACCCTCATGTGCCCCCCCTCACAGTAGTTATACCCTCATTGTGCCCCCCCTCACAGTAGTTATACCCTCATTGTGCCCCCCCACAGTAGTTATACCCTCATTGTGCCCCCCTCACAGTAGTTATACCCTCATTGTGCCCCCCTCACAGTAGTTATACCCTCATTGTGCCCCCCCACAGTAGTTATACCCTCATTGTGCCCCCCTCACAGTAGTTATACCCTCATTGTGCCCCCCTCACAGTAGTTATACCCTCATTGTGCCCCCCTCACAGTAGTTACCCTCATTGTGCCCCCCCTCACAGTAGTTATGCCCTCATTGTGCCCCCCTCACAGTAGTTATGCCCTCATTTGCCCCCCTCACAGTAGTTATACCCTCATTGTGCCCCCCTCACAGTAGTTATACCCTCATTGTGCCCCCATCACAGTAGTTATGCCTCATTGTGCCCCCCTCACAGTAGTTATACCCTCATTGTGCCCCCCTCACAGTAGTTATACCCTCATTGTGCCCCCCTCACAGTAGTTATACCCTCATTGTGCCCCCCCTCACAGTAGTTATACCCATTGTGCCCCCCTCACAGTAGTTATACCCTCATTGTGCCCCCCCCTCACAGTAGTTATACCCTCATTGTGCCCCCCTCACAGTAGTTATACCCTCATTGTGCCCCCCCCTCACAGTAGTTATACCCTCATTGTGCCCCCCCTCACAGTAGTTATGCCCTCATTGTGCCCCCCCTCACAGTAGTTATGCCCTCATTGTGCCCCCCCTCACAGTAGTTATGCCCTCATTGTGCCCCCCCTCACAGTAGTTATACCCTCATTGTGCCCCCCCTCACAGTAGTTATGCCCTCATTGTGCCCCCCATCACATTAGTTATACCCTCATTGTGCCCCCCCTCACAGTAGTTATACCCTCATTGTGCCCCCTCACAGTGTGACATCACGGAAGGTCCTGCAGCTTCACTTCAATGGGGCCGCAAAAGATGCCGGCAGCACTCCGTGTGTTTTCCGCATCCGTTGCTCCGTTCCGTGGTCCGCCCAAAAAATAGAACCTGTCCTATTCTTGTCCGTTTTGCGGGCAAGAATAGGCAGTTATATTAATGGCTGTCTGCGCAGTTCCGCAAATTGCGGAAGCCATTTGTGTTTTGCGGATCGCACAACACACAGCGGTCATTGTAGCCCCGCCCCCTCTCCAGTCCTGTGTTAAAAAGAATAATTTTTTAAAATACTAATTCACAAAAAGGCTGGAAAAAGTGAAAAAAAATAATCAAAATATAAAATTCGGAAGAATCCCAGTTTTTCTTCGGGGATTCCTGCAGATCCGAGAGAAATAAAAATAATGAAAACCTTGAAGCGCAGTGATAAAAAAGGGTCAAATATTGGAAATAATCATGTGAAGTGTGTGGTAGCGGCCGTGGCGCTCTGATGTTCTCCGCTCGCGGGCCTGGAATGCAGGCGGTTGGCGCCATCCCAAGTAGTGGGAATCCTGGCAGCGAACGCCGAGCATTATAATCTCCAGGGAACGTACGTTTGCCTACCTGCTGAGAGTTGTAGTTCTACGGCAGGAGTGTGAACCTCCGCCAGCAGCGGATCAGGAAAAGCCATCATCTCTAATGAGTGTACCATATGTGAGTAGTCCGGAATAGAATGCCAGGACTGCAGTGTAGACTGACACATGCTTAGCGTTCTCTGCCCTTTACAGTCTCCTTCTTTTCACCTCTTGCAGGGACACTTCAGGACAAGGAAGATTTTGCACTATTTTTCGTTCGTATTCCAGAGGAGCTCAGGTGAGGTCACATGACGGACGTAGGGGCGGGGCCATGACTACCTGTTTTCTATAAGGGGTTGTACCAGTATTTGGGGACGGGGGGGGGAACCCAACTGCATATTGTATCTCAGGTGGTAACAGCCACAGTCCGTAGACCCTGCACATCCCCATAGCCTAACCTCTTCTGTCGGAGCATGCTGGGAGTTGTAGTTTTGCAGCAGGTTGGACATGGTCCCTTTAAGGGCCACGTTGGAATTACTGCAAAAACTAAAAATGACTGGAGAGCTTCCAGTTTTGTCCCCTGCTAAATTTTTACACCTCTCGCCAAGTTTTAAGAAAGTGGGCAGGGCTTAGCAGGAGGGGTGGAGCCTCCCGAGACCCGACAGATTTGCGGTAATCTACGCCAGCTCATTGTTACAATGTGTCAGTGAAGGTCCATAGGCCTCTGGATGTAAATGATGAGCGTGTTCCTTTCACTGACAGCAAGCAGAGATATTGACAAGAGTCTTTCATTCCTGCAGCAAGCGATCCCTGACAGGTCCCACATGGGGGCGGGTGTATGTCGCCCTGTTTGGGGCGTGGCCTCGTCCGCCTGCGGCGAGCAGATAAGCTGCAGCCGGTGATTTATGGATCCTGGACGCATCATTTCCTATCTCCATTCCAGAGAAATACAGGAATTTGGCATGGAAAAGCGAAGGAGCGGCATGGGCTCACTGCGAGACTTAAAGGGCCGGCGCAGGAGACTGTGCTAATAATAGAGGGTTGCTCACTGTGTAACACTGCGAAAGTGGGTACAAAAAGGGGTTAAAAACAAAAACCAACTCCAACAACCCCACAACAGTTGTTTGCACAGACGGCCAGCGACCTGTCATGTATGAGGGCGTTGGCATACAGAGTAGTCGCCTGTAGGTGGCGCTGGAGAGGCCTGGGCCGTATAGATCCTTACAGAAGCCGCCATCACCAATCCCAGGCTCCATAGTTTTATCTTCTCCTACTGGGAATAGTTGTCACTGCTCCGCCCTCCTAAAAGGCTTCACTAGATGAATCTATCACCTGTGTGGTGAAAGGAGAACGCCACCTAAAATGGGACTTGTTTGGACAGTTGGCAGTAGTGCGGCCCCCCAAGATGGACCCTCTCTATTGGGAGACTTGTGTTAATGGAGGGTGGCTGTATGGACCATACAGGTCAGGGTGCTGGGACCTCTGCTTCTGCGGGTCGGGGGCGCCTCTGCTTCTGCGGGTCGGGGGCGCCTCTGCTTCTGCGTGTCGGGGGCGCCTCTGCTTCTGCGGGTCGGGGGCGCCTCTGCTTCTGCGGGTCGGGGGCGCCTCTGCTTCTGCGGGTCGGGGGCGGCCCCTGCTTCTGCGGGTCGGGGGCGGCCCCTGCTTCTGCGGGTCGGGGGCGGCCCCTGCTTCTGCGGGTCGGGGGCGCCTCTGCTTCTGCGGGTCGAGGGCCGCCCCTGCTTCTGCGTGTCGGGGGCGCCTCTGCTTCTGCGGGTCGGGGACGCCTCTGCTTCTGCCGGTCGGGGGCGGCCCCTGCTTCTGCCGGTCGGGGGCGGCCCCTGCTTCTGCCGGTCGGGGGCGGCCCCTGCTTCTGCCGGTCGGGGGCGGCCCCTGCTTCTGCCGGTCGGGGGCGGCCCCTGCTTCTGCCGGTCGGGGGCGGCCCCTGCTTCTGCCGGTCGGGGGCGGCCCCTGCTTCTGCCGGTCGGGGGCGGCCCCTGCTTCTGCCGGTCGGGGGCCGCCCCTGCTTCTGCCGGTCGGGGGCCGCCCCTGCTTCTGCCGGTCGGGGGCCGCCCCTGCTTCTGCCGGTCGGGGGCCGCCCCTGCTTCTGCCGGTCGGGGGCCGCCCCTGCTTCTGCCGGTCGGGGGCCGCCCCTGCTATGTGGCGCCCCTGATATGTGGCGCTATTATACACCCCTTTAATTATTGCTGCTTATGCTGCTGGTTTTATTTTCCACACTGGGCGGTGGGGGCCCCATCCTATTCTGCTATGGGGCCCTATGAATTATAGTTCCGCTCCTGCCAGGAATGACTCCGGTCCTGCCCACGGTGCACGTCCCCTTTAACAGTCTGTGTGTTTGCGTCACAGTGTGTCAGGGACAGGACATCCCTGCGGTGTAAATCATCTCTTCAGCTGCCAGGAACACGACTGTCTCGGGGGTCAGTGAGACGACGCTCTCCGCATTCCTGCCGCTGGTTAATCGCAGACCGCCAGCTCCCCGGCCGCGCTCCCCGCGCTGTCATATGCTCTGTATGTGGATTGCGAAACCCTGGCCTATAATTGCTAACATCTTTAGCATAGCAGAGCTGGATGTGCTCCCGAGCTGTGTCCCTGACCTCCGCGTCTCATTACCGTCACTATACCGCCTCCTATGAATGATACTTAAAGGGACACTCCGCCCAGGGGGGATATTCATGTATAGGGTGCAGTATACACTCCCAGGTCACAGGGTCAATGCCTTTCCTAAACACAAACTCTCATTTTTGGCCAATTTCCCTCCCATCATGCCTCAGGAGGGGCCCAGGTTTATGGGCTCCTCATAGGGGCGGGGCTTCCCTTTTTTATTCAGGTGTCATGTCTTCTTCCCGCAGGGCGTCATCCTGGTCTATGACATCACGAACCGCTGGTCGTTTGACGGCATCGACCGCTGGATAAAGGAGATCGACGAGGTGAGTCGAGATTGTGACCACCGGGGGCGCTGTGAGCTCTCAAGGGGGTGGAGGGGAGAAAATCATGGAGTCTGGGAAAGCTGGGTGACAACCAATATGGCGGCCGTGTAGGTGGTCACCCAGCTTTCCCAGACACAGGTCTAATGTATACTGTCACTTTTGCTCTGTTTCCAGCATGCCCCGGGAGTGCCCAAGATCCTGGTGGGGAACCGTCTGCACTTGGCGTTCAAGCGGCAGGTGTCCACCGAGCAGGCGCAGTGCTACGCCGAGCGCCTCGGCATGACCTTCTTCGAGGTCAGCCCCCTCTGCAACTTCAACATCACCGAGTCCTTCACCGAGCTGGCGAGGATCGTGCTGATGCGGCACGGCATGGACCGGCTGTGGAGGCCCAACAAGGGTACGTGACGCTCCTCACCCAGCTCTCCCAGACTCTGATGTCACAAGGCAGCACTCCAGGCTGGGAAAGCTGGGTGACTACCAATAGTCCCGCCATCTCTGTACATAATGGTGGTCACCCAGCTTTCCCAGACTCTGATGTCACAAGGCAGCACTCCAGGCTGGGAAAGCTGGGTGACTACCAATAGTCCCGCCATCTCTGTACATAATGGTGGTCACCCAGCTTTCCCAGACTCTGATGTCACAAGGCAGCGCTCCAGGCTGGGAAAGCTGGGTGACTACCAATAGTCCCGCCATCTCTGTACATAATGGTGGTCACCCAGCTTTCCCAGACTCTGATGTCACAAGGCAGCGCTCCAGGCTGGGAAAGCTGGGTGACTACCAATAGTCCCGCCATCTCTGTACATAATGGTGGTCACCCAGCTTTCCCAGACTCTGATGTCACAAGGCAGCACTCCAGGCTGGGAAAGCTGGGTGACCACCAATAGTCCCGCCATCTCTGTACATAATGGTGGTCACCCAGCTTTCCCAGACTCTGATGTCACAAGGCAGCGCTCCAGGCTGGGAAAGCTGGGTGACCACCAATAGTCCCGCCATCTCTGTACATAGTGGGCGTCACCCAGCTTTCCCAGACTCTGATGTCACAAGGCAGTGCTCCAGGCTGGGTGACCACCAATAGTCCCGCCATCTGTGTACATAATGGTGGTCACCCAGCTTTTCCAGACTCTGATGTCACAATGCAGTGCTCCAGGCTGGGAAAGCTGGGTGACCACCAATAGTCCCGCCATTTGTGTACATAGTGGGCGTCACCCAGCTTTTCCAGGGCCCTGAACAGGATGGGCACGTATCACATAGCACTGATCATTTGTGGACCGCCAGTTGTTGTTCCTCCGCCTGTGTCCTCATCAATGATTTACTGCAGCGCAGGCGTCGATACACGTTGTGGTCCGCCACTGCCACCTGCAGGTCATTGTGTATAACAGCAGCACTTGATACCGGGTGTGTTCTAAATATCACCCATGCTGATTTGTAGGTCACATGACCCTTTACCAGCGGGCAAAATATCCAAGTGCTGCCCCCTTGTGGCTGCTGTGTAGAACTGCAACCTCTGGGACACACGGGTATAGCTACAGGAGTGCAAAAATCGGGCCCTTTCACGGACGTCATCCATATTTTGCAGACGTTCTTGTGAAGGCACCCTAACTCCCCCCTCTCCTCTTTTTATCTCCCCCCAGTACTGAGTCTGCAAGACCTCTGCTGCCGCGCCATAGTCTCCTGCACCCCCGTTCACCTGGTCGACAAGCTCCCCCTCCCGGTTGCCTTACGAAGCCATCTGAAGTCTTTCTCCATGGCGAACGGACTGAACGCCAGGATGATGCACGGCCGATCGTACTCGCTCACCGCCAACAACTTAAACAAACGGCACAGCCTGAAGAAAGCCAAGATCATCCGTCCGCCGCAAAGCCCCCCCAAGGACTGCACAAGGAACAGCTGCAAGATATCCTAAGCAAGAGCCATGGAAGGATCCTTGGGGGCGGAGACTCTATATCCCTCCCTCGAGGAAGCTGTTAAGCGACAGGACGTTCATTGCTCCCCTTCTTTGTCCAGAAGTTTAGGTCTCCCGAGATAATGCTGCTTTTATTTTAGACATCACATGATGTCGCTGTGTTCTATATGCATGGCCCGTTTTTATTTTTTTGTTTTTTTACTATTTTTATTGCCCTTTTATTTGTGGTCTGCTTCAGTCAGGACACCGCATCCTTCCTCCCCCACCTCCGCCACCAGCAAGCTTATGCGGGTCTTACTATGTGAATGTGTGCTCCCTTTTAATGGAAAGTATTGGACCCCGTTCCCCTGGAAGAGCGCCCTGTGTTTTTTATTTTTATTTTATTTTTTATTATAAATTGTGCTGCACCCCAAGGTATACAGTGTATACACCGCAACACCCCCCCCCCCAACCGCCCCCCCCCCCCCCCGACCTCCAGTCATCCCCGCTACAACAAAGGCTGCTCCACGGGTGTATTTAACATGCACTGTCAGGTCTCTGTGAGGAAAGTTAGATTTTTTTTTTATTTTTTTTTTGTTATTTTTAATGTTATTTAATACTTTTTGGGGATTTCTCCATGATGATGAAATATGACTATATATATATATATAAATATGCTTCTATTTCTGTAAAACTGAATATTTTGTACCAGATGTAAGAAGAGTTGCCGAGTTTAAAAAGAAAACAAAAAGAAAAAAAACACACAAAAAAAATGACCCAAATGCCAAAGACGTGTTTGGATTGTGAATGTTTTATTTGCGATGCGTTTGTGACTTTCAATGTGATTTAAAGAAATGTTTTATAAAGAGGAAGAAACGCTATTTAAGGAAAAAAATAAATGTCTTTAAAAGCTTGTGAGCTCGGCGTGACGGCTGCGGGGACTGCTTTCTATAGCGCCGATCAGATCGTCGCCGATCAGCGCCGAGCCTTCGGCAGTGGCTGCTCCTGGTATCAGTACCATTCAAGCAAATAGGACAGAGCTGCAGTACCAGGTGGTGCCACTATCAGGTGGATGGCGCTGACCACCTATATGGTGGGCCCAACTCTCTACTGATGGTAAGGGGGAGGGGTCTGGCATCAGCTTATTCCCTACCCCGTGTAATGTCTACTGAGGGGGCGGAGCATGACACAAGAACGCCAATCATCTAATAATGGCACACACTGTCATGCTCCTCCCCTTCATTAGGTGCAGCACAGTGTGTCAGTGTGACTAATGGGACCTGCCGGCCACTGGACTATCACAGGAGACCAGTTTAGACCAGAGAAGATGATGGCGACCCCTGGACCTCTCCTCTGAGGAGATCCTGACCATTCTACGTCTGCTTCCCTGTGTTACAGTTAGAGGACATGATGGGAGTTGTAGCCCTGCGGGGGGGGGGGGGGGGGAGTGAATGGCCGGACCCCCAGAATAACAGGTGACAATGAGGGGTTTACAGCGTTTGTTTCCCACTTATACAGCAATGAGATGGGAAGCGGAAGTATCCATGGCAACCGGAAAGCACAATAGTCTGATTACTGCTTAAAGAGAGAGAGGCACAGTCTGCTGTGTGTACAGGCATCACTTCTCCTGTACTGAGTTACATCCTGGATTATACCCCAGAGCTGCACTCACTTAATAAAGACTGCTTGTTAGTCGAAACGTTGCACTTTTGGCGCTATTTGCACATTATTTCATGAATAGTGAGTGCAGCTCTGGAGTATAATACAGGATGTAACTCAGGGTCAGTACAGGATAAGTAATGTATGTACACAGTGACTGCACCAGCAGAATAGTGAGTGCAGCTCTGAAGTATAATACAGTATGTAACTCAGGATCAGTACAGGATAAGTAATGTATGTACACAGTGACTGCACCAGCAGAATAGTGAGTGCAGCTCTGGAGTATAATACAGGATGTAACTCAGGATCAGTACAGGATAAGTAATGTATGTACACAGTGACTGCACCAGCAGAACAGTGAGTGCAGCTCTGGAGTATAATACAGGTTGTAACTCAGGATCAGTACAGGATAAGTAACGTATGTACACAGTGACTGCAGCTCTGGGGTATAATACAGGATGTAACTCAGGATCAGTACAGGATAAGTAATGTATGTACACAGTGACTGCACCAGCAGAATATTGAGTGCAGCTCTGGAGTATAATACAGGATGTAACTCAGGATCAGTACAGGATAAGTAATGTATGTACACAGTGACTGCACCAGCAGAATAGTGAGTGCAGCTCTGGAGTATAATACAGGATGTAACTCAGGATCAGTACAGGATAAGTAATGTATGTACACAGTGACTGCACCAGCAGAATAGTGAGTGCAGCTCTGGAGTATAATACAGGATGTAACTCAGGATCAGTACAGGATAAGTAATGTATGTACACAGTGACTGCACCAGCAGAACAGTGAGTGCAGCTCTGGAGTATAATACAGGTTGTAACTCAGGATCAGTACAGGATAAGTAACGTATGTACACAGTGACTGCAGCTCTGGGGTATAATACAGGATGTAACTCAGGATCAGTACAGGATAAGTAATGTATGTACACAGTGACTGCACCAGCAGAATACTGAGTGCAGCTCTGGAGTATAATACAGGATGTAACTCAGGATCAGTACAGGATAAGTAATGTATGTACACAGTGACTGCACCAGCAGAATAGTGAGTGCAGCTCTGGAGTATAATACAGGATGTAACTCAGGATCAGTACAGGATAAGTAATGTATGTACACAGTGACTGCACCAGCAGAATAGTGAGTGCAGCTCTGGAGTATAATACAGGATGTAACTCAGGATCAGTACAGGATAAGTAATGTATGTACACAGTGACTGCACCAGCAGAATAGTGAGTGCAGCTCTGGAGTATAATACAGGATGTAACTAAATGATTTTCCTATTACATGACGTAAAGTCATAGTTTTATTAAAGACACGGAGGCTCATATTGCTTTCTCCTTCTTTACTGACCACCAATAGCAGCAAAGAGAAAAAATTAACATACAGGAAACCATAGCAACCAAGGTCCCTCCCCTATGGCCCCTATAATAGGCCGCTCCTCCTGTGGATCTTCCTCTTTCTTTGAGAACCTGGTGCCAACATCACGAACATTCCAACGAAAACTCCGAACTGTGACTGGAACGAAGAAGTCCAACTCCAACGAAGCGGAAACCAGTCGCCAACCTGGCCAACTGTAGTAGAACCATCAACCTGGAATATGGCGTTGTAGCCTGGAAGGAGCTTCATCCTGAAAGAGAAAACAGACCATAGGCCTAGGTGAAACCAGCACGTCAGGACAAGAGCGTCCGAAAGCCATCTACTCAAATAGACCCGATAGGGGTCAAATGACCGAGGGCAATAAAGTGCAGCAAATCAAACTAAATTAATGGCAATGAAATAAATAACAGGACAATAAGCACATTGAGTTAATAATAAGCGAGCGCTGAAATAAAACAACCCACCAGAAGACCCCAGGGAGGGAACCAGGGGGGGCAATACTCGCCTCCGTGTCTTTAATAAAACTATGACTTTACGTCATGTAATAGGAAAATCATTTAGTTTTACAGCAAGACACGGAGGCTCGTATTGCAAGTTCAAAGCCCGTCTATAATCGAAGCAAACAAATTAGCTGGAGGACTGAAATAGAACTCCCTGAACGTGGTAACATTGGACCAATCAGCCAGACGCATAACATCCTCCAATCTGGCCCCCAAAACCGCCAAGGCGGTGGCAGAGGCACCACGTGCAGAATGGGCCGTGAAGTGTCAACACCCGCTAAAGACATGACCCATTTAAGCCAGCGTGCTAATGTAGGGCTAGAAACCGGTCCGAAAGGATGTCGAATAGAAATGAACAACTGAGACCTGGCAGGAGACCGATGCGCCAGAGTCCTGGACTCGTATTCCTTAAGGCACGCCACAGGACATAAGATCGGAGAGGAAGGAAAACTGGGATAGGACACGAAACGGATGCTAGTCTTGGTGCGACGCGAGATGTTGAAGGTAACCCCATCCGGGGTAAAGGAACGCGCGTCGTAATCAAGGGCCCTCACATCCGAGATCCTCTTGCATGAAATAAGGCAAAACAATGCCAACAATTTAGCGGACAATTGCCTAAGTGAGAGGTCAGAATTCTCGGGCCAAGAAGGCAAGGACCAGGGAAACGTCCCATGTAGTGGAAAAACGAGGCCGAGGGGGACGAGACAATCGAGCCCCCCCGTAAAAGGCGAGACACCGAAGGATGTTGACCGGCCGCGACACCCTCGTAGCCCGCATGGGTAGAAGAAATCGCGGACCTGAAAAGGTTAATGGTCCGATACGCCTTCCCCGCCTCGAAGAGAGAGTTGAGAAACTGTAGTAGGTGAGCTACAGGTGCCGAAACGGGATCCAAGTCCCGTTCCACGCACCAGTTAGCCCAAGTTCTCCAGGCTGCCCGGTAAAACTTTCTGGTGCCGGGAGCCCATGCACTGTCCAATAGCTGTCGAGTCGCTGCCGAAATTCCCTCGAAAGATCCAGGTGTCCGGAGATCCGGCACGCCAGCAGCCGCAGGGATCCGTCGAGGAGAAGGGGATGGTGTAGACCCTGAGGGTTGCGCAGGAGATCCGACCGGGTCGGGAGAAGAACAGGAACCTCCACTAGTATCTTCAACAATGAGGGGAACCAGACCTGAGACCCCCAGAACGGGACCACCAGAACCAGGTCCGCCCGATGACGAAGAACCTGCAGGAGTGTCCTCGGAATCATCGAGAAAGGAGGAAACGCGTACAGGCGGGATACCGACCAATCCTGGAAAAACGCATCCACTGCTACTGCCTCCGGGTCCGGACGCCAGCTGAAAAACCGGGTGAGTTGCCTGTTGAGCCGAGAGGCGAAGAGATCGACCGACATCGGGCCTCACAATTCCGAAATTGCTGAGAAAACCTGAGGATCCAACTGCCAATCGCTGCCATCCGATAGGTAGCGCGAGTTCCAATCCGCCTGAACGTTGCTCAGCCCCGGCAAATACTCCGCCTGTACCATGATGTCCCTGGACAGGCAAAACGACCAAAAATCTTTGGCCAAACGAGCCAAGGTTGCCGAGCGAGTACCCCCCAAACGGTTGACATACCGGACTGCCGATATATTGTCCATCCGCAGCCTGATGCACGCGTTGGCGATCTCGTTGGAGAAACTCTTCACCGCAAAGGACCCAGCCAGGAGCTCCAATGCATTGATGTGTAGGAGGGATTCCTCCGCTGACCAGGGACCCCCCGTGGAGACACCATTGCAATGGGCACCCCAGCCCTGGAGGCTCGCATCCGACTCGATGGTCAATTCCGGCAGGAACCCGAAGATCGTCCTGCCGTTCCACGCCTCCAGGTTGGCGATCCACCAACTCAACTCCTCTCGGGCCTCCGAGTCCAGAACCACCGTGTCCGCAAAGGAGGCACCGGTCCGAAGATGGGCGATCTTCAGCCGCTGGAGCGCACGGTAATGCAACGGTGCTGGAAACACCGCCTGAATCGACGAGGCTAATAGACCGATGATGCGAGCCAGGTGACGCAATGAGAGATGGGAATGAGGAGTGCATGTCTCAACTCCTTGCGGATCGCCCGCAACTTCGCCGCTGGCAGACTGAGGGACTCCGAGAGAGAATCCACCGTGAATCCTAAGAACTCCATCCTCTGAGCCGGGATGAGGCAGGACTTCTCTTTGTTGAGGAGGAATCCGAGACCCGACAGTAAGTCCGCCATCCACTGTAGATGTTCCAGTAATCCCACCCTGGACTCGTGCATCAGAAGGATGTCGTCCAGGTAAATGATGAGACGAACGCCTCGATTCCTCAGCCATGACACGACCGGACGCAGCAACTTGGTGAAACACCAAGGAGCTGAAGACAGCTCGAATGGCAGACAGGTGAACCTCCAGACCTCTCCTTTCCACCTGAACCGGAGTAGGTCCCTGGAACGAGTGGCCACTGGGACCGTCAGGTAGGCATCCTTCAGGTCCTGCTTTACCATCCAGTCCCCAGGAACTAACAAGTCTCGAAGGAGGTGAATCCCCTCCATTTTGAAATGACGGTTGCCCCGGAAGGAACGAGAACGCCATTGATTTCCTCTTGTAGAGAAGGAGGGAGACGGGTTGCGCTGGTCCTGGAAAGGAGGTCGTTGTCCACCGGAACCTCTATTCGCGCCATGGGCCTGGAAGTTTGCACGGCTGTACAGGCGGCCCCTACCACTGCCGGCGCGATGAGAGACCCGTCCCTGGAATACCCTGCGCATAGAGGCTTGGGCCTTGTCAAGCGCGGTAAATGTGCCCACGAAACGGCTCATATCCTTAATGAAGGACTCGCCAAAAAGGAGACCCTGGGCGTCCTTTCCTGCTTCAGTGAGCGCCAAATTTGCCAACTTGGGGTCTATTTTAAACAAGATGGCCTTGCGCCTCTCAATCGCCAATGACGTATTGGCGTTACCGGTAATACATATCGCCCTCTGGGTCCAGCCCCGCAATTCCTCGGGGTCTATCGGGGATCCCTCATTCCTAGCCGTCTCGGCCATCTCCAAGATCTTGGCCAGCGGACCAAAGACATCTAAAATCTTATCCTGGCAGCTGCGGAGCGCTGAATCCAGGCCCTTTTTAGGGTTCCAGCCAGTCTTGGCTAAAAATTGTGACATCTTGGGATCCACTACCGGGGTGTCACAAACCTTATTGGGCACCAATGGTCTGGGACACTCGGCCCTAAGCTTGTTACGCGACTCGCGGCTAAGCGAGTGACGCACCCAATGTTCCAAGTAAGCCCCCACGTGGGGAGAGGGAAGCCACTCCGTCGAACGAGGGTGATGCAATGACTCAGGGTCGAACATCGGTTCGCCTGAAGCGTCTAGCACGACCTCAGAACGGGTAGCGTTGGAAGAGGACGCCACATCTTTGGCAGAGGAGGCCGCAGTAGCGGATACAGAGGGACCCTGAACTGGGGTTGCGACATCCTCCTCTGTCCTGTAATCAAAATCCGCAATTTTATTACAAGACACGGAGGCTCATATTTGCTTAACTCTTTCTTTACTGAAAAATAGCAGCAAAGACAATTGAAGAAAAAAAAAAAAACATAAGAATATCCATGGTAACAGCTCCACCCCTTCTACCCCTATATAAGGGACATCACTGGCTGGACACTTCCTCTTTCTTTGCTGCTCCAGCTCAGATAAGTGGTCTAAAATTTCTTCCATTTTAATTGTCTTATTAATTTCTCCTTTTTAGTTTCTGAGGGGTACCCTTTTGGAGATTGTGTTTGGATTACCGTATTTTTCGCCGTATAAGACGCACCGGCCTATAAGACGCACCTAGGTTTTTGAGGAGGAAAATAAGAAAAAAAATATTTTGAACCAAAAGGTGCACTTTTGGTGGGTTTTGAACTAATTGTGGTCTGTGGGTGACGCACTGTTATGGGGGATCTGTGGGTGACACTTATGGGGGATCTGTGGGTGACTGTTATGGGGGATCTGTGGGTGACACTTATGGGGGATCTGTGGGTGACACTTATGGGGGATCTGTGGGTGACACTTATGGGGGATCTGTGGGTGACACTTATGGGGGATCCTCTCTGGATGGCACTGTTATGAGGATGAGGATCTGTGAATGACAGTTATGGGGGGGATCTGTGGATGACACATATATAGCATCTTATGCTGTCATCCACAGATCCCCTCCATAAGTGTCCCTGTAGTGAATGGGGGTCGCATCTGCTTTAATAATGACAGCGGGGCCCGTGCAGTGACTATTCTACTACACGGGCCCCGCTTACTGTATAATCATATCTCTCTAATAGTTAATTGTTGTATGCATGTAATCGCATAATGAGCGCTAATGAGCGCTGTGTATTACCGTACTTAAAACTAGCAGCGCTCGCCGTTCGGAGCAGAGAGGAGGCAGGAGGCAGGCCGGGAGGACGGGCGCTTGCAACGTGAGTCATACGTCACGCGCCTGCGCCGCCTGCTTCATTCATAAGTGGGCGGTGCAGGCGCGTGACGTATGACTCACGCTGCAAGTGCCCGTCCTCCTGGCCTGCCTCCTGCCTCCTCTCTGCTCCGAACGGCGAGCGCTGCTAGTTTTAAGTACGGTAATACACACTATTAGAGAGATATGATTATACAGTGAGCGGGGCCCGTGTAGTAGAACAGTCACTGCACGGGCCCCGCTGTCATTATTAATGCAGATGCCGCCCCCAGCCCCTCCTCCCTCACAGCTGATACACCCGCCGCGCGGCATTGCGGCGGGTGTATCATTGAAAACTGGGCAAAATCAGCTACATTCGCCGTATAAGACGCACTGCTATTTTCCCCCCACTTTTGGGGGGGAAAAAGTGCGTCTTATACGGCGAAAAATACGGTATATCCTTTACCCCAGTTCCTTCTGGAACAGGGGTTCTTAGTGTTATCTTTCAGGGCCATTTCCTTATTGTGTACCCTGTTGATTTGTCCCGGCTTGCAGGGGTTAATTGCGCCGCTTGCGGTCCCTTCCGTTTCACCCCTGTGACACCGGGTCGGTCTCCGGCTGTTCGGTGCCGTTTTTCAATAGCCCCTTAGTTATATTTCGGCCATTTTGACTCCTGTTGCTCCTTCTCCTTACCTGTGCCTTCCCGCGCTGTTTTCCCGGGCTTCGGCGTCTCACATCTCGTCGGACGGGATTCTCAGGCGCCATCTTTGTTTTCTCCCCTCAGACGCCGAGATCTCGCGTTTCTTGGCGAGATTCTCGGACGCCATCTTTCTCCTCCCTCTCTTCCGATTGGTCTCTCTCTCTGGAAGGGGAGGGCTCTTGCTCCTGCGCTCCTCGTCGGCTCATTGCTCCACAGTGCTGTCCGCATCGCTCGTCGGTTTCCTGCTCTCTGTGCCAGCGTTTTTTCTTCTATCTGTTGGGGTGACCTACTCCTCAGGTACATATCTCAAAAATGTCTTTGGTCCCTGTGTCCCCTGCCAGTTCGGTACCGGTGAGAAGATCCAGTCAGGTCTCACCTTCCCCCCCTCATAGGGTTAATGATGCCCCTGTTCAGGAATTGCAGGCTGCTAATCTCCAGCAGTCTATTTCTGATGCAATAGTTGCTGCTATGGGGACAGTTTCAGAGTCCTTATCACACACTATATCCCAGGCCCTAAGGGCTCAGACTAACCCTGTTATGCCCCCTCCTGCCTCCAGAACAAAGGTGAATGTGGGTTCTGGCCCATCCAATGAATGCGCAGTCAAATCGCGCAAAAGAGCTAATTCACGCCCGGCAGAAAGGGCACGTGCATGGAAGACCGCCCGGTCCTTACCGAAGCAGGTATCTGATTCGGACGCAGAGTCCGTTGAGGAGGCGTATGATGATTACCCCCTTTACTCTGGGGAAGATAATTTAAATGATGTGGCAGTGGATCCTGCTATTGAGGAGGACCCGTCTAAATCAGCGGGGACCGATATAGACCCTTTAGAGTCCGGCAAGGACACTATTCTGGATCCCATGGGTGACCCCCTATTTAATCCGGACCAGTTACACCATCCTAGGTCCTCAGAATGGCTTCCCGCCACTCATGTGGCGCAATATTTGGAAGCAAGGATTCGTACTCCCCTCTCCAAAGAAGCTCGCAGTAAGCTTCGGGCAGAGTGCCCACGACCCCTGATTCCCCACAGGATTTGTGAGACACCTAGTGTGGACCCAAAAGTGGTGCAATTTCTAGCTAAAACGGGGTTCAACCCGCGTAAAGGCTTGGACTCTGCATTAAAAGCCTGTCAGGATAAATTACTGGATATAACAGGTCCGCTGGCCAAAATTTTTGACCTAGCCGAATCTGCTAAGGCAGCGGGCACCCAGGTAGATCCTGAGGATCTTAGCGGTTGGGCCCAAAGAGCGATTTGCCTAGCAGGCAATGTTAATACTTCTATAGCCATTGAAAGAAGAAAGGCCATTTTAATGAAAATTGAGCCTAAATTGGCAAATTTATCCCTGACGGAATCCAGGAAAGAGGCGCAAGGCCTATTGTTTGGGGACCCCTTCATAAAAGAGTTTGGGAAGTATGTTGGCGCCTTTACGGCCCTTGATAAAGCGCAGAGCTCTATGCGCCGCGTCTTTCAGGCGCGTTTTTCCCCCAGGGCCGGCAATCCTAGGGGCCGATTGTCCGGCCGCTCCAACTTTCAGCCCAAAGGCACGGGCCGTGGCTCCTTTACTTATCGACAGTCGCTGCAGGACTCCAGGTACCAGCCCACCTTTTTTCCGTCCCGCGGAGGTCCTTCCCGTTCCAGAGGTTTCCGTGGCACTCCGGGCTCAAGGCGCCCATATGGTAAGTCCTCCTTGTGTGCCGCCCCTGAGTTCCCAGCAGGTTGGGGGAAGACTCCGTCACTTTTTCCATGTGTGGTCAGGGATCACCTCAGACCAGTGGGTCCTGTCTACGGTCCGGGGTTTTACCATCGAGCTAGTATCCACCCCGCAGGGCCTTCCCGCTGTTTGGGGGGGTCCGACCTCGGACCGGTCGCTCCTAAATTCAGAACTGTCATCCCTTCTATTCAAAGGGGCCATAGAATTGTCTCCCCATCCCTTCACAGGGGTTTTGAGCAGTATCTTCCTGGTACAAAAGAAAGGTGGCCAGTTTCGGCCAGTCATAAATCTCAAACATCTAAATGTCTTCGTTCGCTACAGGCATTTCAAGATGGAGGGCATCCATCTGCTCCGGGATATGCTTCTGCCGGGAGACTGGTTCGTCAAACTGGATCTGAAGGATGCATATTTAACGGTCCCAGTAGCTCCTCCATCTCGAGATCTCCTTCAGTTCTTATGGAACGGCCAGACTTGGCGGTTTACATGCCTCCCGTTTGGCCTGTCATCCGCCCCGTGGTGCTTTACGAAGATCATGAAGCCGGTAGTGGCTTGGCTCAGGGCGAGAGGGGTGCGTCTAATTATTTATTTGGACGACATCCTGATCATGGCCCAGAATCCTTCCCTTCTGTTGTATCATTTAGAGATGGCCAAGTCCCTGCTTCAGGGGCTGGGTTTTGTTCTCAACCTAGAAAAATCATGTCTGGTCCCGGACACCTCGGTAGAGTTTCTCGGTTTCTCCGTGAACTCTTTGGATCAGTCCCTCAGTCTGCCCTTAACCAAGGTCAAATCAATACGCAAGGAAATTCGGCATGCTCTCTTACTTCCTCAGTTATCTCTCCGTCACCTTGCTCGCCTGATCGGTCTCCTCACTTCCTCCATTCAGGCGATATTCCCTGCCCCTCTTCATTATCGGGCTTTACAGAGGCTGAAGATTGCTCACCTTCGAGCAGGGGCCTCTTATTCAGACACTCTTGTCTTGGACACAGAGACCAGGGACGAATTGATGTGGTGGATACACAACTTGTCTGTATGGAATGGTCGAGCGATATTCGGTCCTCTTCCGGATCTGGTCATCGAGTCAGATGCCAGTCTGAGGGGGTGGGGAGCACACTGTCAGGGAGTATCCACGGGTGGAGCATGGTCTCCGGAGGAGGCTCATCTTCACATCAATGCCCTCGAACTCTTAGCGGGCTCTTTCGCGATCCGCAGCTTTGCTCAGGGGTCCGTACGGGCGTGTATTCGCCTTCGTATGGACAATGTCTCTGCGGTCCGTTACGTGAATTGCCTGGGGGGAACGCGGTCCAGGGTTTTGGCCTATCTGGCCAAAGATTTTTGGGAGTTTTGTCTTTCCAGGGGAATTTCGGTGGTGGCGGAGTACATTCCAGGACTCCACAACACATTGGCCGACTGGAGTTCTCGTTGCATTTCGGACTCCAGCGACTGGAGGTTGGATCCGGGGGTCTTCCGAGATATTGTGTCTCTTTGGGGCCCATGTTGCATCGATCTGTTCGCGTCTCGCCTGAACACGCAACTGCCCAGGTACTTCAGTTGGCGTCCGGATCCTCAGGCAGAGGCCGTGGATGCTTTCCTCCAGAACTGGGGGGGTCCCGTCCATTATGCCTTTCCTCCGTTCGCTCTCATCCCTCGGGTACTCGCCCAGGTCCGTCGCCAGATGGCTCAGTTGGTCCTTGTGGTTCCCTTCTGGCAAACACAATCGTGGTTTCCTCAGTTGCTGCATCTTCTCGCGGAGGAGCCTCGTCTCCTGCCGTCGTTTCCGCAGCTTTTGCTCGACCCTTTTGGTCGCCTTCATCCTCTTCTGCTAGACGGCTCTCTGCAGCTTCTAGCTTGCCGGGTTTCAGGGGGCCCTGGGATTCCTCTGAGTTTTCCACAGCAACCAGACAGCTGTTGGAGTCGGCTTGGGCTCCAGGCACTAGACGAGCCTACCAGGCGGCTTGGGACGTCTGGGTTCGTTGGTGCAATCCACGGGACTTGGATCCCGTTCAAGCCCCTGTAGTCGCGGTTCTTCAGTTCCTCACTTCTCTCTTTGAGGCGGGTAAAGCTTACCGTACCCTGAACGTCTACCGCTCGGCGATTTCTGCTAGACATTCCGGATTTGATGGTTGCCCCGCTGGTCAACACCCGTTGATCTGTCGTCTGTTGCGTGGGTCTCGGTTGTCGCGTCCTCCTAGGCCACGTTTCTCTACCACTTGGGACGTTGCGACGGTTCTCCGGTTTCTGGAGGGTTGGCCCCTCAATTCGTTGCTGTCTCTTCGGCAGTTATCCGCCAAGTTGGTGACCCTTCTTTGTTTAGTATCTTGTAAGCGCGTCTCGGACGTACGGGCTTTAGATATTGACGCGCGTTATTTTACGCCTCAAGGGGTGCTGTTCAATATATCCCGTCGCACTAAGACGGGTATCAAGTCGGTTACTTACCCGTCTTTTCCTTCTTCTCTGCAGCTGTGCCCCGTGGCTTGTTTACAGGAGTACGAGTCTCGCACCGTAGCTTTTCGCTCTCGGGATTCCCCGCAGTTGTTCATCTCTTTTCGTCGCCCTTTTTCCCCGGTTACCAGTGTTACGCTTTCCCGTTGGGTTAAGTGGATCCTTTCCCTCTCTGGTATTGATACTTCCATCTTTACCGCGCATTCGGTTCGAGGAGCGGCGGCTACCTCTTTGTCGGTGGCTGGTGCCCGTTTGGAGGATGTCATGCAGTTGGCGGATTGGTCCCGAGTCTCTACCTTTCGGGAATTCTATTTCAGGCCAGATCCTCACGTTTTTACTTCAGTTATTGCCCAGCTTTAAACTTGCAAATATGAGCCTCCGTGTCTTGTAATTAAATTAAGGATTTTCCTAAGTCATGACGTAAAGTCATGATTTTATTAAAGACACGGAGGCGAGTATTTCCCGCCCATTGCACTTTCACCCTCCCTGCTGGGTTTTAGGGTCTTTGTACTGTTTGTTATTATTTATCTGTCTGTTACGGCATGTGAAGTACTTGGGCTGCTGTGCTTGTTCGGGAACAATGCAGTTGGGTGAGTTGCTGCCATGATGTTTGTTTTTTCTCTTCCCTCCAGGTTGATGCACTTTGGTCATCCATCGTCTGATGTTCACATTCCAGAGGTTCCGTTTGATTGTTCTACGGCCGCTGTTCCGGTTGTTATTGTCCGTTCCAGAGTCCAGTTTTCGCCGTTGAAGACTGCAAAGAAAGAGGAAGTGTCCAGCCAGTGATGTCCCTTATATAGGGGTAGAAGGGGTGGAGCTGTTACCATGGATATTCTTATGGTTTTTTTTTTTTCTTCAATTGTCTTTGCTGCTATTTTTCAGTAAAGAAAGAGTTAAGCAAATACTCGCCTCCGTGTCTTTAATAAAATCATGACTTTACATCATGACTTAGGAAAATCCTTAATTGCCTCCTCGTCTGATGCTCTATCAGAGTCAGACAACTCCGGTGATTGTGCTCTAGCGCACTTCCATGTCCGCGCCCGTTCTGCCTGGCGGGAAGAGGCCCTTTTCCGTGAGCTAAGCACGGTCTCTGGGGTGGCAAGATGCGCACCAGTCAAAGTCCCCTTTAATACAGGGGGATCAATAGAGGTAGGCTGCGGTG
The DNA here is from genome assembly GCF_014858855.1 of Bufo gargarizans. Classification (NCBI taxonomy): domain Eukaryota; kingdom Metazoa; phylum Chordata; class Amphibia; order Anura; family Bufonidae; genus Bufo; species Bufo gargarizans. Next base: position 8,036,463 of record NC_058085.1, read on the forward strand.
TGGCAATGGGGTCCTGCAAAGACACACTAGAAGGCTGGGCGGACAGAGCCTGGGTAATGGTCTGCGACAGTATGGACGACATGGAGCCCATGGCTGCCATAATCGCATCGGACACAGAGCGCTGCAGGGCCAGCGCCTGTGCATCCACCTCAGTGGAGTTGTACCCCTCAGGGGGGGAGGGGGGCCTGCTGGCAGTAGGGGGGGGGGTGTAGGCACAGACATCCCTACAATATGGTCGGGTAGAAACGTTAACTGGGACTAATCCTAATCCCACTGAGGAGAAACAGAGGTCACCTGACAGAACGATGGTCGCTAGCTAGCAGAGGGAGCAGGAGCCGCCGACCGTGCCGAGCGCAGGAGACAAATGGCCGGAAGGACAGGAGGAACTGTAACTCCGCCCGCGAATTGCGGCAGCCTAATCAAAGATGGCCGCCGAGATCTCGCGAGACCCCGCGGCCGGCTGGTTACTGAAGGCGTCCAAGATGGCTGCCGAGATCTCGCAGGCCCTCAGACCACAGAAGCGCTCAGGAATGGCGCCGCCGAAATACTGAGAGGAAGGCCCCGCCCCCAAACGGCCGGGAAGCGCGCGAACGCTCCGGTAAGTCCAAGGAAGCGCAATTAAAGCGGCCAGGGTAGCCGCAGTGAGCGACCCTCCCTGAGATAAGGGAGTAAGGGGGAGAGCCGCAGGGAAGCGCAAGCGGAGACAACGAAGCGCGGGAATAAGCGCAGGGGACAAAAAGCACCTGCCCCAGCAAGAGGCAGGCAGACAAACACAAGGGAAGCGCTGCTAGCAAGCAGGGTTAGTCACCCTGGGGTACACAGCGCGAAATAGACACCTAACAAATCTGTGACAACAGCAGGTAAGAAAGGTGCACTTAACTTGGTGGCAGCAGCAAAGAAAGAGGAAGATCCATAGGAGGAGCCGTCTGTTATAGGGGCCAGAGGGGAGGGACCTTGGTTGCTATGGTTTCCTGTATGTAAATTTTTTCTCTTTGCTGCTATTGGTGGTTCAGTAAAGAAGGAGAAAGCAATACTCGCCTCCGTGTCTTTAATAAAACTCAGGATCAGCACAGGATAAGTAATGTATGTACACAGTGACTCCACCAGCAGAATAGTGAGTGCAGCTCTGGAGGATAATACAGGATATAACTCAGGATCAGTACAGGATAAGTAATGTATGTACACAGTGACTGCACCAGCAGAATAGTGAGTGCAGCTCTGGGGTATAATACAGGATGTAACTCAGGATCAGTACAGGATAAGTAATGTATGTACACAGTGACTGTACCAGCAGAATAGTGAGTGCAGCTCTGGAGTATAATACAGGATGTAACTCAGGATCAGTACAGGATAAGTAATGTATGTACACAGTGACTGCACCAGCAGAATAGTGAGTGCAGCTCTGGAGTATAATACAGGATGTAAGTCAGGGTCAGTACAGGATAAGTAATGTATGTATACAGTGACTGCACCAGCAGAATAGTGAGTGCAGCTCTGGAGTATAATACAGGATGTAACTCAGGATCAGTACAGGATAAGTAATGTATGTGCACAGTGACTGCACCAGCAGAATAGTGAGTGCAGCTCTGGCGTATAATACAGGATGTAACTCAGGATCAGTACAGGATAAGTAATGTATGTGCACAGTGACTGCACCAGCAGAATAGTGAGTACAGCTCTGGAGTATAATGCAGGATGTAACTCAGGATCAGTACAGGATAAGTAATGTATGTACACAGTGACTCCACCAGCAGAATAGTGAGTGCAGCTCTGGAGTATAATACAGGCTGTAACTCAGGATCAGTACAGGATAAGTAATGTATGTACACAGTGACTCCACCAGCAGAATAGTGAGTGCAGCTCTGGAGTATAATACAGGATGTAACTCAGGGTCAGTACAGGATAAGTAATGTATGTATACAGTGACTCCACCAGCAGAATAGTGAGTGCAGCTCTGGAGTATAATACAGGCTGTAACTCAGGATCAGTACAGGATAAGTAATGTATGTACACAGTGACTCCACCAGCAGAATAGTGAGTGCAGCTCTGGAGTATAATACAGGCTGTAACTCAGGATCAGTACAGGATAAGTAATGTATGTACACAGTGACTCCACCAGCAGAATAGTGAGTGCAGCTCTGGAGGATAATACAGGATATAACTCAGGATCAGTACAGGATAAGTAATGTATGTACACAGTGACTGCACCAGCAGAATAGTGAGTGCAGCTCTGGGGTATAATACAGGATGTAACTCAGGATCAGTACAGGATAAGTAATGTATGTACACAGTGACTGCACCAGCAGAATAGTGAGTGCAGCTCTGGAGTATAATACAGGATGTAAGTCAGGGTCAGTACAGGATAAGTAATGTATGTATACAGTGACTGCACCAGCAGAATAGTGAGTGCAGCTCTGGCGTATAATACAGGATGTAACTCAGGATCAGTACAGGATAAGTAATGTATGTGCACAGTGACTGCACCAGCAGAATAGTGAGTACAATAGTGAGTACAGCTCTGGAGTATAATGCAGGATGTAACTCAGGATCAGTACAGGATAAGTAATGTATGTACACAGTGACTCCACCAGCAGAATAGTGAGTGCAGCTCTGGAGTATAATACAGGCTGTAACTCAGGATCAGTACAGGATAAGTAATGTATGTACACAGTGACTCCACCAGCAGAATAGTGAGTGCAGCTCTGGAGTATAATACAGGATGGAACTCAGGGTCAGTACAGGATAAGTAATGTATGTATACAGTGACTCCACCAGCAGAATAGTGAGTGCAGCTCTGGAGTATAATACAGGCTGTAACTCAGGATCAGTACAGGATAAGTAATGTATGTACACAGTGACTCCACCAGCAGAATAGTGAGTGCAGCTCTGGAGTATAATACAGGCTGTAACTCGGGATCAGTACAGGATAAGTAATGTATGTACACAGTGACTGCACCAGCAGAATAGTGAGTGCAGCTCTGGAGTATAATACAGGATGTAACTCAGGATCAGTACAGGATAAGTAATGTATGTACACAGTGACTCCACCAGCAGAATAGTGAGTGCAGCTCTGAAGTATAATACAGGATGTAACTCAGGATCAGTACAGGATAAGTAATGTATGTACACAGTGACTCCACCAGCAGAATAGTGAGTGCAGCTCTGGAGTATAATACAGGATGTAACTCAGGATCAGTACAGGATAAGTAATGTATGTACACAGTGACTGCACCAGCAGAATAGTGAGTGCAGCTCTGGAGTATAATACAGGATGTAACTCAGGATCAGTACAGAAAAAGTAATGTATGCACACAGTGACTCGCAGTAAACCTTTCCGGCAACCTGCAGCAGTGTCCCCTTCGCGGCGCATGCGCACAGTGCAAGAAGAAGCCGATGCCAGCAGTCCACAATGGCGCATCAGGCTGAGCCTGTGCGCACGCGTGGGATCTCAAAGCGGGGGGGGGGGGGGGGGGGGGGGAGAGGCGGCACTGAGGAGTAGAAGCCGGCGCGGGGCACGAACGGCGATGCGTGCGGCCGGGCACCATGCATCCACAGACCTCCCCTGCTTGGGCACCTTAATTCAATGATTGACAGGTTAGTAAAACCTGTTTTTCCCGCAGAATAAAGCCACAAATAGCTTTTATAAGGCCACCTTAGAAATCAGAATGCCACCCTGGACATGAGTATATGTTTAGCTCATAGGTGGTGACAGAATCCCTTCAATCATATACATAGATATGATAATTTGGGGCAGGGGAATGAGCCCCGTCCCCCACACCATAGAGCACAGTGTGCAGATGCTGCATATGTCTGGAAAATGTCATAAAAAGTTTGTGAAAGAAAAAATAAAGAAAACCTCCCTGAAATGAGTTTTTGCAGGTTGGGGTGTCTGTGTTGGGGTATATTTGGGGTTCTCCCCCCCCCCCTTAGTCATATACAGATGGATCTTGAGGCGGCGCTCTCCCCCAGATCCTTGCGTCGTCCTAATTCTATTTGACATATCAGTAACTTCCAGATCTATCTGTGCGGGGCCCCTGTGTGTGTGAGGGCCCCCCATAAATCTGCCCCTCCCCTTAGATTATAATAGGGTCCCAGTGTTCAGCACCCCCCCTCCCCGCAGGTTATACTGGTGCTCGCTCGTAGATCATAAAACAACCATTAACCCGCCAGTAACTGATTCACGTGGACGTCCGAGGTCACAAGACACAAGTCCTCCATAACACTGAGAAAGTGGGGATCGCTGTAGCCTGTTGGAGCATGCTGGGAGTTGTAGTTTCACATCAGCCTGTGAGCCACCGTACAGAAGGACCCCTCGGAATGTACCGGCCCCTCAGTCATTAGAAAGCGCAAAGCGTCCGTCCGCCATGAGCTTACGAATGGCGTAAATCTCAGCAAGTCAAAATAGCGCAAATCGTGACCAGTGAGGGGGTCGTGGATGTGATTCCACAGGGGTGTGCGCAGGACTACTCCCAGCCACACGTGCCATTTCTAAAGAAGTGTTGGGGCCCCGGCTGTGGGAGCCATCAATGAGGCCTGACAACCCAACACAACTGATGCTGAGACGGAATGCTGGTGCTTGTAGTTGCACAGAGATGAGGCTCTTCTCATCATTATATGACGTGTATTCCATTTATTATATAATAATACTATTTGAGTTTTGTTCTCATTTTTCCCTCTAAAAGGGCATCGATCGCTCGGCGCTCTGCCTCCTCCGTCACATGACTGGGCGCGTCGTCTACTCGGCGCTCGACTACGCGGCCTGCGGAAGCCGGAAGTGGCTGCTGAGAGTCAGAAAGAACGTCAGTGGCTCCCGGTGATGATGTAACCGGTACCGCCGGGGCCCCGACACCGAGAGCGGCACCGGGACTGCAGCCATGAACCTGCTGCCCTCCAACCCGCACGGGAACGGCCTGCTGTATGCCGGCTTCAACCAGGACCACGGTGAGAGGAGTCCAGGGGTGTGGTGCGGGAGGCGGCGTGGACCGGGCGAGTTCTGCGGGGATATGCCGGGGCATGTACCGAGGGGGGATGTCATGTTCTGGGCGGGGGCCGTATTGACTGGGGGGGGGGGGTCATGTAGCGGGGGCCGTATTGACTGGGGGGGGGGGGGGTCATGTAGCGGGGGCCGTATTGACTGGGGGGGGGGGGGGGTCATGTAGCGGGGGCCGTATTGGCTGCAGGTGGGGGGGTCATGTAGCGGGGGCCGTATTGGCTGCAGGTGGGGGGTCATGTAGCGGGGGCCGTATTGGCTGCGGGTGGGGGGGGTCATGTAGCGGGGGCCGTATTGGCTGCGGGTGGGGGGGGGTCATGTAGCGGGGGCCGTATTGGCTGCGGGTGGGGGGGGGGTCATGTAGCGGGGGCCGTATTGGCTGCTGGTGGGGGGGGGTCATGTAGCGGGGGCCGTATTGGCTGCGGGTGGGGGGGGGGGTCATGTAGCGGGGGCCGTATTGGCTGCGGGTGGGGGGGTGTCATGTAGCGGGGGCCGTATTGGCTGCGGGTGGGGGGGGTCATGTAGCGGGGGCCGTATTGGCTGCGGGTGGGGGGGGGTCATGTAGCGGGGGCCGTATTGGCTGCGGGTGGGGGGGGTCATGTAGCGGGGGCCGTATTGGCTGCGGGTGGGGGGGGTCATGTAGCGGGGGCCGTATTGGCTGCGGGTGGGGGGGGGTCATGTAGCGGGGGCCGTATTGGCTGGGGGGGGTCATGTAGCGGGGGGCCGTATTGGCTGGGGGGGGTCATGTAGCGGGGGCCGTATTGGCTGCGGGTGGGGGGTCATGTAGCGGGGGCCGTATTGGCTGCGGGTGGGGGGTCATGTAGCGGGGGCCGTATTGGCTGGGGGTGGGGGGGGGGGGTTATGTAGCGGGGGCCGTATTGGCTGCAGGTGGGGGGGTCATGTAGCGGGGGCCGTATTGGCTGGGGGTGGGGGGGGGCAGACTTAACAATGTATCCTGTGATGTGAATGTTTACATGCGCTGGATATTTGTAGCTGGTGTCATGTGACCGGGGGGAGACCACCCACCCACCGTGCACTCTGATGAGGCCGCTCATCTGCCAGAACATTAAAACCGCTGATAGGTGAAGGGCGTAATATGGGGGTTACTCGGGGAAGCGATGGCACCAGGTGCACTATGGGAAGAAGACGATCGAAGCACCGTTCTGCTGGGTCACCTCGGGCCCTTGCTGCATGTGGATGTGACACCTGAGCTAGTGTGACACCTCCTATCATTCCTGCTGGGGGGGGGGGTGCAGCGCTGGTTATAGGGGGGGTTTGTTCGCATTCGTCCAGTCACCGATCTGCTCTGCGTTGCAGGATGCTTCGCGTGTGGGATGGAGAATGGCTTCCGGGTTTATAACACCGATCCGCTGAAGGAAAAGGAGAAACAAGGTAATGGTGATTGTGTAAAGTATGTGCCCCCCACTCTGACCTCTCACACAAGTGGGCGGAGGCCTTTCCTTGGCGCTCTTACCAGTTGCATTGGTGTCATGCCCCAGCTCGTGGACAGGCAGAGAGCATAGGTAGTCTATATCTAACTGTAGCCATCAGGGGGCGGAGCGCCAACATGGAGTCGCACACAACCGGTGCTGGGCAAAGCTTGCAAAAAATGATTTGTAAGGGGCTCTATAGAGGAGAGCGCCATCTAGTGTCCGCGCTGTAGTACACAGAGGAGAGCGCCATCTAGTGTCCGCGCTGTAGTACACAGAGGAGAGCGCCATCTAGTGTCCGCGCTGTAGTACACAGAGGAGAGCGCCATCTAGTGTCCGCGCTGTAGTACAGAGGAGAGCGCCATCTAGTGTCCGCGCTGTAGTACACAGAGGAGAGCGCCATCTAGTGTCCGCGCTGTAGTACACAGAGGAGAGCGCCATCTAGTGTCCGCGCTGTAGTACACAGGGGGGGGGCGCCATCTAGTGTCCGCGCTGTAGTACACAGAGGAGAGCGCCATCTAGTGTCCGCGCTGTGGTACACAGGGGGGGGGCGCCATCTAGTGTCCGCGCTGTGGTACACAGGGGGGGGGGGGCGCCATCTAGTGTCCGCGCTGTGGTACAAAGGGGGGGGGGGGGCGCCATCTAGTGTCTGCGCTGTATTACACAGGGAAGGGGGCGCCATCTAGTGTCTGCGCTGTAGTACACAGAGGAGAGGGGCGCCATCTAGTGTTCAGCTCTATAGGGAGGGTTTAGAAATGCTGACCCCACATACCCTGCAATGTCAGGCGGGGGCGCTACAGGCTTCTGTTTATTCTGCAGAACATAGAGATGCCGGAGAAGGTGGGGTCAGGTTTTCCAGACATTAACCCTTTATTTTCATCCTTTTTGGCAGAGTTCATGGAGGGCGGCATTGGATACGTAGAAATGTTATTCCGATGTAATTATCTGGCTCTGGTCGGGGGCGGGAAGAAGCCCAAATATCCACCCAATAAAGGTGAGTGGTCGGGATGTGACCGGTGGTCGTCGCAGGTTGTGACGCTTGTCCCAGGGTTAATACCCCCCCCCTTCCCCACAATGTTAAAGCAAAAGACCCCCAAATCTCCTGCCCTGATTGATGTGTGCTGAAAGACTGGACCCCGCTTTGAGGTTGTCCCCCATCATCTTAGAGCTGATGATTAATGGGATGCTCATCATCCCTGTGATGTTGGGGGCAGTGTCCTGACTGTTGTAAAGTCCTGTGGATGGAGGCTGTGGGCATAACCCTCCCCCACCCGCCGCATTCATTCCATGTCCCTTCTCTTCCAGTCATGATCTGGGACGACCTGAAGAAGAAAACTGTGATTGAGATCGAGTTCTCTACGGAGGTGAAGGCCGTGAAGCTGCGCAGAGACAGGTAATGAGCGTGGGTGGCTGCAGGGTCCGGGCTCCTGGCAGGTAATGAGGGTGGGTGGCTGCGGGGTCCGGGCTCCTGGCAGGTAATGAGCGTGGGTGGCTGCGGGGTCCGGGCTCCTGGCAGGTAATGAGGGTGGGTGGCTGCAGGGTCCGGGCTCCTGGCAGGTAATGAGGGTGGGTGGCTGCAGGGTCCGGGCTCCTGGCAGGTAATGAGCGTGGGTGGCTGCGGGTTCTGGGCTCCAGGCAGGTAATGACCTCTGGGGGCTGCGGGGTTCGGGCTCCAGGCAGGTAGTGACCTCTGGGGGCTTCAGGGTCCGGGCTCCAGGCAGGTAATGACATCGGGGGCTTCAGGGTCCGGGCTCCAGGCAGGTAATGACCTCTGGGGGCTGCGGGGTCCGGGCTCCAGGCATGTAGTGACATCGGGGGCTTCGGGGTCCTGGATCCTGGCGAGTAGTGACATTGGGGGCCTCGGGGTCCGGGCTCCAGGCAGGTAATGACCTCTGGGGGCTGCCCGGTCCGGGCTCCAGGCAGGTAATGACCTCTGGGGGCTGCCCGGTCCGGGCTCCAGGCAGGTAATGACCTCTGGGGGCTGCCCGGTCCGGGCTCCAGGCAGGTAATGACCTCTGGGGGCTGCCCGGTTCGGGCTCCAGGCAGGTAGTGACCTCTGGGGGCTGCGGGGTTCGGGCTCCAGGCAGGTAGTGACCTCTGGGGGCTGCGGTGTCCGGGCTCCAGGCAGGTAATGACATCGGGGGCTTCAGGGTCCAGGCTCCAGGCAGGTAGTGACATTGGGGGCTGCGGGGGTCCTAGATCCTGGCGGGTAGTGACATTGGGGGCTGCGGGGTCCGGGCTCCAGGCAGGTAATGACCTCTGGGGGCTGCCCGGTTCGGGCTCCAGGCAGGTAGTGACCTCTGGGGGCTGTGGGGTCTGGGCTCCTGGCAGGTAATGACATCGGGGGCTGCCCGGTCCGGGCTCCAGGCAGGTAGTGACCTCTGGGGGCTGCCCGGTCCGGGCTCCAGGCAGGTAGTGACCTCTGGGGGCTGCCCGGTCCGGGCTCCAGGCAGGTAGTGACATCAGGGGCTGTGGGGTCCTGGATCCTGGTGGGTAATGACCTTGGGGGGCTGCGGGGTTCGGGCTCCAGGCAGGTAATGACCTCTGGGGGCTGCCCGGTTCGGGCTCCAGGCAGGTAATGACATCGGGGGCTGCCCGGTCCGGGCTCCAGGCAGGTAGTGACATCAGGGGCTGTGGGGTCCTGGATCCTGGTGGGTAATGACCTTGGGGGGCTGCGGGGTTCGGGCTCCAGGCAGGTAGTGACCTCTGGGGGCTGCGGGGTTCGGGCTCCAGGCAGGTAGTGACCTCTGGGGGCTGCGGGGTTCGGGCTCCAGGCAGGTAGTGACCTCTGGGGGCTGCGCGGTCCGGGCTCCAGGCAGGTAGTGACCTTCGGGGGGCTGCGCGGTCCGGGCTCCAGGCAGGTAGTGACCTTCGGGGGGCTGCGCGGTCCGGGCTCCAGGCAGGTAGTGACCTTCGGGGGGCTGCGCGGTCCGGGCTCCAGGCAGGTAGTGACCTCTGGGGGCTGCGCGGTCCGGGCTCCAGGCAGGTAGTGACCTCTGGGGGCGGCGCGGTCCGGGCTCCAGGCAGGTAGTGACCTCTGGGGGCTGCGCGGTCCGGGCTCCAGGCAGGTAGTGACCTCTGGGGGCTGCGCGGTCCGGGCTCCAGGCAGGTAGTGACTTCTGGGGGCTGCGGGGTCCGGGCTCCAGGCAGGTAGTGACTTCTGGGGGCTGCCCGGTCCGGGCTCCAGGCAGGTAATGGCCTCGGGGGCTGCGTGGTCCGGACTCCTGGCAGGTAGTGACTTCTGGGGGCTGCGCGGTCCGGGCTCCAGGCAGGTAGTGACCTCTGGGGGCTGCGCGGTCCGGGCTCCAGGCAGGTAGTGACCTCTGGGGGCTGCGCGGTCCGGGCTCCAGGCAGGTAGTGACCTCTGGGGGCTGCGAGGTCCGGGCTCCAGGCAGGTAGTGACCTCTGGGGGCTGCGCAGTCCGGGCTCCAGGCAGGTAGTGACTTCTGGGGGCTGCGGGGTCCGGGCTCCAGGCAGGTAGTGACTTCTGGGGGCTGCCCGGTCCGGGCTCCAGGCAGGTAATGGCCTCGGGGGCTGCGTGGTCCGGACTCCTGGCAGGTAGTGACCTCGGGGGCTGAGGTTTTCGGGACTCCAGGCGGGTAGTGACCTCGGTGGCTGCGGGCTCCAGGCAGGTAGTGACCTCGGTGGCTGCGGGCTCCTGGCGGGTAATGACATCGGGGGCTGAGGTTTTCGGGACTCCAGGCAGGTAGTGACCTCTGGGGGCTGCGGGCTCCGGGCTCCCGCTCCTCAGCTGTGACCGGCGTCCTCTGTGTTGCAGGATCGTGGTGGTGCTGGATTCCATGATTAAAGTCTTCACCTTCACCCACAACCCCCATCAGCTGCACGTCTTTGAAACCTGCTACAATCCTAAAGGTGAGGACTTGGAGCAGAACTTCCCACTCTCCTCTGATAGGACAACAACTCTCATCATCCAGACATTTGACATGTAGTAACTCTGCATGGTATGCTTCTCCTTCAGGTCTCTGCGTCTTGTGTCCAAACAGCAATAACTCCTTCCTGGCCTTCCCCGGGGCTCACACCGGCCATGTGCAGATCGTAGACCTGGCCAGCACTGAGAAGCCCCCCGTGGACATCCCCGCACACGAGGGGGTCCTGAGCTCCATCTCTTTAAATCTACAAGGGACCAGAATCGCGACCGCATCAGAGAAGGTGATTCATCAGTGTGATGTCTGTGGGTGGTTCTGAGATCGGGGGATCTGAATGATCTACCTGCAGGATTGATTACTTATGTCTGATCTGCATGAATTGATACAGAGCAGACATGACTAATCAACTCCAGTGTCCTCGTGTATGTGTACCTTGCTTCCAGTCCAGATTGGGTGACATCTCTGCCACCTCCTGGTTGTAACCTCCGAATCTGTCGTTACAGGGAACTCTCATTAGAATATTCGACACGACTTCTGGACATTTAATTCAAGAGCTGCGCAGAGGGTCACAGGCCGCCAACATTTACTGGTGAGGATATTGTGGGGTGGGGTGGGGGGCAATGGGTTCTGGATCTTCAAATGTTTTGAATTAGAAGGTAGAAACAGGGCTGGTGGGTAATGGGGTGCAACTGAATCACTTTGACTGCTCCTCCTGGATCACTTTGATCGACTGCTGACTGCTCCTCCTGGATCACTTTGATCGACTGCTGACTGCTCCTCCTGGATCACTTTGATCGACTGCTGACTGCTCCTCCTGGATCACTTTGATCGACTGCTGACTGCTCCTCCTGGATCACTTTGATCGACTGCTGACTGCTCCTCCTGGATCACTTTGATCGACTGCTGACTGCTCCTCCTGGATCACTTTGATCGACTGCTGACTGCTCCTCCTGGATCACTTTGATCGACTGCTGACTGCTCCTCCTGGATCACTTTGATCGACTGCTGACTGCTCCTCCTGGATCACTTTGATCGACTGCTGACTGCTCCTCCTGGATCACTTTGATCGACTGCTGACTGCTCCTCCTGGATCACTTTGATCGACTGCTGACTGCTCCTCCTGGATCACTTTGATCGACTGCTGACTGCTCCTCCTGGATCACTTTGATCGACTGCTGACTGCTCCTCCTGGATCACTTTGATCGACTGCTGACTGCTCCTCCTGGATCACTTTGATCGACTGCTGACTGCTCCTCCTGGATCACTTTGATCGACTGCTGACTGCTCCTCCTGGATCACTTTGATCGACTGCTGACTGCTCCTCCTGGATCACTTTGATCGACTGCTCCTCCTGGATCACTTTGATCGACTGCCCCCTCCTGGATCACTTTGATCGACTGCCCCCTCCTGGATCACTTTGATCGACTGCCCCCTCCTGGATCACTTTGATCGACTGCCCCCTCCTGGATCACTTTGATCGACTGCCCCCTCCTGGATCACTTTGATCGACTGCCCCCTCCTGGATCACTTTGATCGACTGCCCCCTCCTGGATCACTTTGATCGACTGCCCCCTCCTGGATCACTTTGATCGACTGCCCCCTCCTGGATCACTTTGATCGACTGCCCCCTCCTGGATCACTTTGATCGACTGCCCCCTCCTGGATCACTTTGATCGACTGCTGACTGCTCCTCTTGTCTTGCAGCATAAATTTCAACGAGGACGCCTCTCTGATCTGCGTCTCCAGTGATCACGGCACTGTCCACATCTTTGCAGCAGAGGACCCCAAGAGAAACAAACAGTCCAGGTAAGGTGTGTGTGTGTGTGTGTGTGTGTGTGTGTGTGTGTGTAAAATTGTTTTCATGTAGGAGCGGCCAGACCGATGCCTTTTACTGGGTAAATCTATATAGAACATGGAGGAAATTTGCAATTGCAACAGATGTTTTACTCCAATCACATCTAGAGCTGCGGTGAAGGTGTTTGATTTGTATTGATTCTGTGATTAATTACATTTTTCTAAAACTGAGCTCCAGTTCTCCTTCATAGACACAGTTGGAGACATACTTGCAGCCACCACTAGGGGGAGCTCACTGTATGTGTCTTGGCCCAGAAGGAATAATACTCACATGCAGCGAGCTCCCCCTAGTGGTGGTCATTTGTAAAGAAAGGATTCTGTCTCGTTTCAGTTTGGCCTCCGCCAGCTTCCTCCCCAAGTACTTCAGCTCTAAGTGGAGCTTCTCCAAGTTTCAGGTTCCCTCCGGATCGCCTTGTGTTTGTGCCTTTGGAACAGAACCACACTCTGTTATAGGTGAGCCGGACCCCGTACTCTGTCGTAGGTGCTGGTTAGCTATGAGGGATTTATTTTTCCGTTCTCCCCTTCCTGGCAAGGGCGACCACTAGTGGTGAACGAATTTCTGGAAATTCATTTGGAGTCCGATTTTGGAGGGAGAGCCTAGTGTGCCACTATGCATTGTTTGGAGGGTACCATTTCTCCTTATGGAGACCACCTAGTATGAGTACTCTAGGCCAGACAATGCTGCTGTGGGTTTCTGGGAAAAATATATGCAAATAAGAATTTCTTACTTCTGCTGGCATGCTTTCTTTTGCCTTTGAAAGGAAGGCTAATTTGCATACCTTTGGGTTTCAGGGAAAGATATTCAAATTAGCTTCTAAGCCCGTCTGATATGCTAATGTGCATTTTTTTTTTTCTCCAGAAACCCAGAGCAGCGTTGTCTGGCCTACAATACTCCTCAGACATACTGGGTGCTCTCCATAATGAGAAATAGTACCCACCAGACAAATGTCAAACGTGGGAGCCTGCAGTGATCCTCCAGAGCTCTCCGCTCTGTGAATCTTCTACTCTTCTCATTTGCCCTAATACTTATCTGGCCTTGTCATGTTTTATACTCCAGTCACACCCAGAGCAGCATTCATATAACTGCTGGTGTGGTGTCATCACAGTACAGTAGTGGAGTTACCAGAAGTGCATTATGGGAGGTTAGAGACGGGTGCACATTTTTACCTGATTGCCAGTGGCTTCCAGCAGGACGGTGGATGCAGCTTGGCTGTGACTGGAGTATGGCGGTTGACTTCTCTGCTTTGCCTCTTGCAGCTATCTGTGCGGACGGCAGCTACTACAAATTCCAGTTCAACCAGAAGGGAGAGTGCACGAGGGACGTCTACGCGCAGTTTTTAGAAATGACGGACGACAAGCTCTGAGCCCCTCTGAGGAGGGAACGGACTCCATGTCAGGAATGCGGCAGAAATGTCGGGGAGGGGGAACCCCAAGAACTGAAAGAAAAATCCATTTTTTTTAACAATTTTTTTTTTTTTAACAATCTGTTCGGGTCTCATCACATTTTATCTATGAAATCCTGGCTTTGCCCCCCCCACAGAGCAGTAACGGCGCGCTGCGTGGTCCGTCAGTCTTTTCATTTCTGCCACAGACTGCATTGAATTAACGCTCGTAGATGAAGAAGGTTCCTTGGGTTCTAGAACGTTCTGGATACAGTATTAAAGGCGGGACTATCCAGTACAGATCCCGTAATATTATATGTAATAGACATGATAAAGAAGGAAACCTCCTCACATAGCCCCCCCTGTGCCCCTCAGTCAAGGAAGGCCAAGACAGCCTGGGTGTGCAGTGCACATTGTGACCTAGCAGATGGTTTGCTACAATGTATCGGTGGAGGTATGCGCCATCAGCCTTGAGTTTTTCTATAAACTGAGTTAAAGGGGCCCTCCACCTCTAGACCTGAAATTGCGAAGGTCATACTGCCTGACAGCTCTATGTAAGTCACTCCATGCCAACCCTCCATTGGCAGTATTAATCAGAGATTTTAATTAATGAAGGTGACCTGAAAGGATGATTTAGGAATCGCTACAATTGTATCAGTTAATCCGTTCCATCGTTAGCTAATCAACACTCGCCATTTCTTCTCATTCTGGACATTATTGCTGTATCTGGCCCTTTAAGAGTGCGGAGACGTCTATGGAGTTGGCATAGCAGGGCTCCCACAAACACAGCGCCACTTTTATTTGGAGGTTACACCTGGTATTGCAGCGCCAACCATGACCAGGAGAGTAGGGGATGGCGTCTGGCAGCCTGGACCATGTCACACTAACCCAACCACTAATAATGGTCCAGTCCTGGAGACGGTTTATACCAAGTGCATAAAGCAGGAGCTGTGGTGATCCATGGGGGGAGGGGTTCTGCTGCCGCCGCCTCCTGTACCTGACATTAGTACTAAACTTTTATGTAGATTTTTTGGGAGTGTTCATTTCTGCATGTGGCTTAGTGCAATTAATCATGGATTTTTTTTCTTCTTGTTTTGCACATGTTTGTAAGATACGTTAATGCTTTTTAATAAAAAACAACCAAATTACATGATCGTCCTGGATATTATATGATGACATTTCACTTTATGGCAGCGGGCGGGGTGTACCCGGTGTGAAGTGAGTTGTGCCAGCCCACACTGAGGATGATATACTGCTGCATCTCCCTCCCAGCACACACAGATAATGTCAGGAGGGAGATGAAGCTGCAGTATCTTACTCCGTGGTGCTGGGAGGAGGGAGATGAAGCTGCAGTGTCTTACTCCGTGGTGCTGGGAGGAAGGAGATGAAGCTGCAGCATCTTACTCCGTGGTGCTGGGAGGAGGGAGATGAAGCTGCAGTATCTTACTCCGTGGTGCTGGGAGGAGGGAGATGAAGCTGCAGTGTCTTACTCCGTGGTGCTGGGAGGAAGGGGATGAAGCTGCAGTATCTTACTCCGTGGTGCTGGGAGGAAGGAGATGAAGCTGCAGTATCTTACTCCGTGGTGCTGGGAGGAAGGAGATGAAGCTGCAGTATCTTACTCCGTGGTGCTGGGAGGAGGGAGATGAAGCTGCAGTATCTTACTCCGTGGTGCTGGGAGGAAGGGGATGAAGCTGCAGTATCTTACTCCGTGGTGCTGGGAGGAAGGAGATGAAGCTGCAGTGTCTTACTCCGTGGTGCTGGGAGGAGGGGATGAAGCTGCAGTATCTTACTCCGTGGTGCTGGGAGGAAGGAGATGAAGCTGCAGTATCTTACTCCGTGGTGCTGGGAGGAAGGGGATGAAGCTGCAGTATCTTACTCCGTGGTGCTGGGAGGAAGGAGATGAAGCTGCAGTATCTTACTCCGTGGTGCTGGCAGGAAGGAGATGAAGCTGCAGTGTCTTACTCCGTGGTGCTGGGAGGAGGGAGATGAAGCTGCAGTATCTTACTCCGTGGTGCTGGGAGGAAGGAGATGAAGCTGCAGTATCTTACTCCGTGGTGCTGGGAGGAGGGAGATGAAGCTGCAGTGTCTTACTCCGTGGTGCTGGGAGGAAGGAGATGAAGCTGCAGTGTCTTACTCCGTGGTGCTGGGAGGAAGGAGATGAAGCTGCAGTATCTTACTCCGTGGTGCTGGGAGGAGGGAGATGAAGCTGCAGTGTCTTACTCCGTGGTGCTGGGAGGAGGGAGATGAAGCTGCAGTGTCTTACTCCGTGGTGCTGGGAGGAAGGAGATGAAGCTGCAGTATCTTACTCCGTGGTGCTGGGAGGAGGGGATGAAGCTGCAGTATCTTACTCCGTGGTGCTGGGAGGAGGGAGATGAAGCTGCAGTATCTTACTCCGTGGTGCTGGGAGGAAGGGGATGAAGCTGCAGTATCTTACTCCGTGGTGCTGGGAGGAAGGAGATGAAGCTGCAGTATCTTACTCCGTGGTGCTGGCAGGAAGGAGATGAAGCTGCAGTGTCTTACTCCGTGGTGCTGGGAGGAGGGAGATGAAGCTGCAGTATCTTACTCCGTGGTGCTGGGAGGAAGGAGATGAAGCTGCAGTATCTTACTCCGTGGTGCTGGGAGGAGGGAGATGAAGCTGCAGTGTCTTACTCCGTGGTGCTGGGAGGAGGGAGATGAAGCTGCAGTGTCTTACTCCGTGGTGCTGGCAGGAAGGAGATGAAGCTGCAGTGTCTTACTCCGTGGTGCTGGTAGGAAGGAGATGAAGCTGCAGTGTCTTACTCCGTGGTGCTGGGAGGAGGGAGATGAAGCTGCAGTATCTTACTCCGTGGTGCTGGGAGGAGGGAGATGAAGCTGCAGTATCTTACTCCGTGGTGCTGGGAGGAAGGAGATGAAGCTGCAGTATCTTACTCCGTGGTGCTGGGAGGAAGGAGATGAAGCTGCAGTATCTTACTCCGTGGTGCTGGGAGGAAGGAGATGAAGCTGCAGTATCTTACTCCGTGGTGCTGGGAGGAGGGAGATGAAGCTGCAGTGTCTTACTCCGTGGTGCTGGGAGGAGGGAGATGAAGCTGCAGTGTCTTACTCCGTGGTGCTGGCAGGAAGGAGATGAAGCTGCAGTGTCTTACTCCGTGGTGCTGGTAGGAAGGAGATGAAGCTGCAGTGTCTTACTCCGTGGTGCTGGGAGGAAGGAGATGAAGCTGCAGTGTCTTACTCCGTGGTGCTGGGAGGAGGGAGATGAAGCTGCAGTGTCTTACTCCGTGGTGCTGGGAGGAGGGAGATGAAGCTGCAGTGTCTTACTCCGTGGTGCTGGGAGGAGGGAGATGAAGCTGCAGTGTCTTACTCCGTGGTGCTGGGAGGAGGGAGATGAAGCTGCAGTGTCTTACTCCGTGGTGCTGGGAGGAAGGAGATGAAGCTGCAGTATCTTACTCCGTGGTGCTGGGAGGAAGGAGATGAAGCTGCAGTATCTTACTCCGTGGTGCTGGGAGGAGGGAGATGAAGCTGCAGTATCTTACTCCGTGGTGCTGGGAGGAGGGAGATGAAGCTGCAGTATCTTACTCCGTGGTGCTGGGAGGAGGGAGATGAAGCTGCAGTGTCTTACTCCGTGGTGCTGGGAGGAAGGAGATGAAGCTGCAGTTTCTTACTCCGTGGTGCTGGCAGGAAGGAGATGAAGCTGCAGTGTCTTACTCCGTGGTGCTGGCAGGAAGGAGATGAAGCTGCAGTATCTTACTCCGTGGTGCTGGGAGGAGGGAGATGAAGCTGCAGTGTCTTACTCCGTGGTGCTGGCAGGAAGGAGATGAAGCTGCAGTATCTTACTCCGTGGTGCTGGGAGGAGGGAGATGAAGCTGCAGTATCTTACTCCGTGGTGCTGGGAGGAGGGAGATGAAGCTGCAGTGTCTTACTCCGTGGTGCTGGCAGGAAGGAGATGAAGCTGCAGTATCTTACTCCGTGGTGCTGGCAGGAAGGAGATGAAGCTGCAGTATCTTACTCCGTGGTGCTGGCAGGAAGGAGATGAAGCTGCAGTATCTTACTCCGTGGTGCTGGCAGGAAGGAGATGAAGCTGCAGTATCTTACTCCGTGGTGCTGGGAGGAAGGAGATAAAGCTGCAGTTTCCCAGGTGAGCGAAGCTGGCCCCCCTTCAATCAGCACAAACAAAAACTCCAGTGTGTTTCTTTAGTGCTACGTTTGTGCTGTTTTGTGCCGCAAAAATTAACATTTGTGCAGGTTTTATTTGTAAGATAATAGCAAAACTGGGCTGGTTGGTTAGTGCTGCATTTGTGCTGTAAAAATGATCATTTGTGCTGCTTAATTTTATGAACTCCATTAACAGGGCTGAAGCCAGGGCCGGCGTCATAACCCGGCATCCCCGGGCAAGTGCCGGGGCCCAATGCTCCTAGGGGGGCCCACTGAGCTGCTATGAGCACTTCCATCAATACAGATGGGAGCTCTCACTGCTGTCATTTCACTTACGCAGTACCCCCCTGGTGGGCCCTCTGAGCAGCAGAGACTCAGACCACGCCCCCTCTACACAGGACACGCCCCCTCTACACAGGACATGCTGCCTGAGGAGGGAGACCGGAGGGCTGGAGCAGAGAAGTGTGAAGACTGTGAGTGAGTCTGCACTGTGACTGTCTCTTGTCTGTGGGACAGAAGGGGGGGGGGCGCTCTTCGATCTGCTGCTGCTTCATTCTATTTAGTTGTGTTACTGTTTCATTAAGCAGTTTGTCTCCATGACACCTGCCCCCCCCCCCACATATCCTGTCCTATCTCATCCTCATGGGGCCCCTGCTGTCTCCTTTCCTCCCTCATGTATCCAGAGCTCCTGTTTCACCCTCCTATCTCCTATTGCTGCCCAGCACAGACCTCCTGCCCCTACTTCTTGTATGAATCCCCCTCAGAGCCCCTTCCACCTACTTGCTGTGTCCACCCCTCCTGTCCATCCAGGGCCCCTGTCTCACTCCTCTGCCTCTCATTATGGTGGCATCTGAACAGCATTCACCATAAGGACCTTCTAACGTCACAGGGTCATGTGACTATGCCCCCCACCCCGTACTGTGCCCCTTTATACCCTGCATTGTGCCCTCTTACCACACCCTGTGCAGTGCCCATACTCATTCCCTGTACTGTGCCCTTATACCCTTTTATCCGGTCACTGTATGGTGGTTTTATCATTGTATGGCGGTGTTATCACTATATGGCGGTGGTATCCAATAACTGCATGGCCATAACTGTATCCCTTTCCCTGCCCACACCACTTTTTTTAGACCTGGCATAAGCAGGAAAAGATACAGATTGCGGTGCTAAGGACCTTTGCGCCACAATCTGTGTCAGAAATAAGCCCAATATAGACTTATTTCTATATAATAAAGGACCCCCTAATTGTATTATTATTCGGGGGTAGGGCTAATATCTGTATATTATATAGATTCTAGTGTATTATACTGTGCCCTGTATTTCCCAGTAGAAAATGATCCTTGGGAAGCACAGTCCTCACCCCTGACCACCAGGACCAGGTAGCGCTCTGTCAGTACATGGCGGCCTCCCCTCTCCGCCACGCTGCTCCGCTGTGTACTGGGGCTTATTCTGACACTAGGGCTGGGTTCACGTCCTATTTTTGCCATCCATTTAATGTATACCAAAAATATATGCGTTACCAGATGTCTGACTGATGCCGCACAGTGGCGTCCGGTCACCGTACAATCCTCAGACTGATGCCGCACAGTGGCGTCCAGTCACCATACAATCCTCAGACTGATGCCGCACAGAGGCGTCCGGTCACCATACAATCCTCAGACTGATGCCGTACAGTGGCGTCCGGTCACCGTACAATCCTCAGACTGATGCCGTACAGAGGCGTCCGGTCACCATACAATCCTCAGACTGATGCCGTACAGCGGCGTCCGGTCACCGTACAATCCTCAGACTGATGCCGTACAGAGGCGTCCGGTCACCGTACAATCCTCAGACTGATGCCGTACAGTGCGTCCTGTCGGTCACTCATACAATCCTCAACTGTGCAGACTGGCGTCCGGTCACCATACAATCCTCAGACTGATGCCGTACAGTGGCGTCCGGTCACCATACAATCCTCAGACTGATGCCGTACAGTGGCGTCCGGTCACCATACAATCCTCAGACTGATGCCGTACAGTGGCGTCCGGTCACCATACAATCCTCAGACTGATGCCGTACAGTGGCGTCCGGTCACCATACAATCCTCAGACTGATGCCGTACAGTGGCGTCCGGTCACCATACAATCCTCAGACTGATGCCGTACAGTGGCGTCCGGTCACCATACAATCCTCAGACTGATGCCGTACAGTGGCGTCCGGTCACCATACAATCCTCAGACTGATGCCGTACAGTGGCGTCCGGTCACCATACAATCCTCAGACTGATGCCGTACAGTGGCGTCCGGTCACCATACAATCCTCAGACTGATGCCGTACAGTGGCGTCCGGTCACCATACAATCCTCAGACTGATGCCGTACAGTGGCGTCCGGTCACCATACAATCCTCAGACTGATGCCGTACAGTGGCGTCCGGTCACCATACAATCCTCAGACTGATGCCGTACAGTGGCGTCCAGGTCACCATACAATCCTCAGACTGATGCCGTACAGTGGCGTCCGTTCACCATACAATCCTCAGACTGATGCCGTACAGTGGCGTCCGGTCCCATACAATCCTCAGACTGATGCCGTACAGTGGCGTCCGGTCACCATACAATCCTCAGACTGATGCCGTACAGTGGCGTCCGGTCACCATACAATCCTCAGACTGATGCCGTACAGTGGCGTCCGGTCACCATACATCCTCAGACTGATGCCGTACAGTGGCGCCCGGTCACCATACAATCCTCAGACTGATGCCGTACAGTGGCGACCGGTCACCATACAATCCTCAGACTGATGCCGTACAGTGGCGTCCGGTCACCTTACAATCCTCAGACTGATGCCGTACAGTGGCGTCCGGTTCACCTACAATCCTCAGACTGATGCCGTACAGTGGCGTCCGGTCACAAATCCTTCAGACTGATGCCGTACAGTGGCGTCCGGTCACCATACAATCCTCAGACTGATGCCGTACAGTGGCGCCCGGTCACCATACAATCCTCAGACTGATGCCGTACAGTGGCGCCCGGTCACCATACAATCCTCAGACTGATGCCGTACAGTGGCGCCCGGTCACCATACAGTTCCATTGTAAAAAAAATACGTTAATGTCTGCATTTTTTACTTGACTCTGCAGGATACAAAAACGTGGAGTGCTGCACATTCGTATACATCTAACCGATAGGAAAAACGTGATGTGAACACACATTGGGGGGGAGGGGGGCGTACTAAAATTTGCTGTGGGGCCCAGTCAGTTCTAGCTACATCACTGCACATCTCCTTCTCTCCCCCAGGCCTGGCTCACTGCTGCAGCGGCCGCCGGAGAGAAGGAGCGCAGGGAGCTGCGGTTAGTGATGGACAGGACCACCAGCTCCCCTGCAATGATAGGTATGTAAGGGGGCCACTGGGGGGGTCATTCATCACACTGTGAGGGCCCCTTACACAGTATAATGACTCCCAGTGCCCCCTATTTAGTATAATGATCCCCATTGACCCTCCATTTAGTATAATGACCACCAGAGCCCCCATTAAAAATAATAACCCCTCGTGCCCCCTCCATACAGTATAACCCCCAGTGTGGGGGCAACTGGGGGTCATTATTCTGAATGGAGGGTCACTGTGGGGTCATTATACTGTAAGGGCCCTTTACATAGTATAATGACCCCCAGTGTCCCCCATTTAGTATAATCACCAATGACCCTCCATTCAGTATAATGACCCCCAGAGCCCCCTCCATACAGTATTCCCCAGTGTGGGGGCTACTGGGGGTCATTATTCTGAATGGAGGAGACTGGGGGTTATTATTCTGAATGCAGGGCCACAGGTGGTCATTATACAGGGGGGGGGGGGATTGGGGGTTCATTATACTGTGTGAAGGGCCACTGGGGGTCATTATACCGTGTGGGAGCCACAGGGGGTCAATGTAAAAAAATGCCTAATGGGGGCCCACTGGGATTTATCGCCCAAGGGCCCACATGAACCCTAACCCTGGCTGAAGCAGACTCACTTTACACAGGTAGTAAGACAAGTTACTGCGGACTGGCATCACTTGTAGTAAGACTGATTATAGCATGCAGACACATCAGTCTCAATGAAAAAGGCAAAAATAGGTTTAATAAGGAATGGCGGCATCAGAGACCTGCAAAGCCGTGCGGACACCCAGCGAGCGTTGCAAACACAGGTGCATTTGGTCAGTGCCTTTTGTGACAGCACATCCTACAGTGATTATGTGACTCAAGAAATAAGCAATGGAGAATGTTTTCAGCTTGTGAAAGCCACGGCAGAAAAAGGTGCACAAAAAGAAAGTTACACGCTGAGAGGTAAAATCCTAAAGGGACATATTTGGAGCAGAACAAATGAAAGCAGGACTCCAGCTGGTTAAAGCCGAGTGCAACATGTCATCAATAACTTCAAATGTGTTCTCAACAGTGCCCAGTATAGTGGCCGAGGGCAAATGTTCTTCAGAAACATGTTCACGACATGTTGGAGCATCAAGAAATATTGCATGTGTATCAGTTGACCAAGACACATTAGAATCCAGAGGCGTTTCAGCTCTAGAAGATGCAGTCAACAAACACATTACCTTACCACCTTCAAAATGCCTGTCAGGCAACATACACCCATGGAAATGCAGTTTTTTGACCCTTCAGTTTCTGGAAATGTTCTTTGTAATGGCACAGTAGGAAACACCTTCAAAACAGGACAGCACCTTTGGATTGCCACTGACCTAGGACTCTGGGCAGCTTGTGAGACACGAAGCAGAGGTTCACAAGAAAGAGTTCTTGAAGCAGAACTCTCAGAATTTCCAGCCTACCTTGAATTAAATGAGAACAGGTTCCCTTTAAGAGCTGTTGTTGCATTTTGCCACCCAGCTAGCAGAAGCTCTCTAGGCCGTTACATAGCCTACTGTAAAAGGTCTGATTACATGGGGAAAATATGATGATTTGACAAATGGTATGGCAGTGGTAAATTCACATACCGAGATCTGCCCCCATACTGTTCTGTACACAAGAGGTAGAAGACACCAGCACTGGACAATATGTGCCAGAAGTAAAGCACTTTTTATTAAATTGACACATACATCAAACAGCCAACATTTGGGGGCCATGCAGGGTTCCTTTCTTTAGGCCAACATAGTGACGGTCACTGTCGCCCAGAAGAAGGGACCCTGTATGGCCCCCAAATGTTGGCTGTTTGACGGACACGGCGCCATCCATGTTGTCACGTCAAGCACCAACCTCTTACTCAGGTCTGTCCGCTGCATGGAGCGCTGATGATTTTGTATTATTAGCTGCTTGTAGTTCCAAGTTACTATTTGTTAGGTAGCAAAGGTTTTAGCTTGAGATAATCTACTCTTTTATGCACTTCCCATGGACAAGTGCAGTTACCGTTTAATGAAGACTGCGAAAAAATCAGGACTTAATATGGAGATCTCTATGTTTGGGTTTATTTGTCATTGATTTTCATGAAAACTTTATGATCTTCAGTTTGTAAAATGATTTGTAGAATAAAAATGTTTGAGACACATTTTACTATTCTACTTCTTGATAGTATTTATTTTTTGGGCTGTAGCTATAATCATTCTTACTTCAAGTGATGTCAGTCCTTGTCTTACTACCTGTGTAAAGTCAGTCTGCTTCAGCCCTGGTAATGGAGGTCAGAATTTTTACAGCACAAACGTAGCACTAACCATCCAGCAAGTTTCATGTCTTTTGGCTGTTGTAGGGGGGCTGGTGATGTCATCATGTTGAAACAAACAGTTGCTATTATCTTTAAAATAAAAGCAGCACAAACGTAGCACTAAAGAAACACACTGGAGTTTTTGTTTGTGCTGATTGAAGGGGGGCCAGCTTCGCTCACCTCAGTTTCCCTTATGTCCTGAACAGCAGCACCACTTGGGTATTACTGCCCCTGTGGACAATCAGGACAGGTGGAACTTTTAAACCACTCCCCCTGCACTGACCCCGTGTAATTTATTTTTGAATTTTTTTATTAAGGGAATAGGGCGCTCACATCAGCGAGGTGGGCTCCTCCCCTCTCTGCTATTTAAGAGGCTCAGTTGGCTTCAGCTGTCACTCTGTTTTTGAGAGTTGCTGATGCCTTGTACTGTGTGTTACTAAAGCCAGTGTGCCACAAGCCCAGCTGACGCTATCTGTTCATTTCTCCCACCCGTCGTCTGAATTATTGCAATGTCTTCTCCAGGCTCAGGGGATGTACCCTCTTCAGGGCGGAAGTCTACATCCAAACGTAGGCACCTGACGTGTTGGGGCTGTAGCGCCTTACTGCCTGACGACTAGATCTATAGCAGATGTCAGAGTTGTTTCCCCCCTCCAGGTCTTGAGCCCCAGTCTCTGGACATGATAACCTGGGTAAAAGTTTGGCTGGGTCTTTTCTGAGCTAATGCGTCAGATATTGACTTGCCCACAAAAAGTTCTCCTAGGAGATCTTCCTCTTTTTGAGAAGACTTGATGGTTATTGATGAAGCCCATTCCTCGTGTTCAGATAGTCAAGATGATGAGGACTCTTCCACCAAGATATTTCTGGTTGAAAAAGTTCAGCGACTGAGATCGATCCATCAGGTCAAGGGACCAGGATGTTGATCAAGGGGAAGCTTCTGCATCCACCTCTAGGGGGGCCTAGGGCCTTCAAAGTGGAGGAGTCGCTCAGAAGTTTAATGACAGTTGAATGGAAGCATCCAGAAAAGGGACCAGTAATATCAGAGGTTCAAAACCTTATACCAGGGTCATCTGGACCAATAATGCTCAGGCCCTGGAAGGCAGACAATGCCTCCAAATACAATCTTTGTGGTCTCCCTTATGAACCCGGGAGACTATTCGGGTCTGAGCAAAACACTATTATGGAGGGACTCTGATAAAAAAAAAAAAAAAAAAAAAAAAGGGGAAAGTGTCTCCCTCAGCAATCCTCTAGAGCAGTGATGGCTAACCTTGGCACTCCAGCTGTGGTGAAACTACGACTCCTGGCATGCTCCATTTATTTCTATAGAGTTCTGAGAGCAACCAAGCAAGGGGGGCATCTTGGGAGTTGTAGTTTTACCACAGCTGGAGTGCCAAGGTTAGCCATCTAGAGGGAGAGGTAGGCAGTTTAGGGGATCCAGATCCCAATCCTACCATAGATCCCGCTGAGGGCAAAGCTCTCGCGGCAGAGGATATCCTTGCACCCGCGACAAAAAAAAAAGTCTAGCCTTTGACGCCATCTCTACTCCCCTGGCAGGCCTTGTTGTAGACTGTGCATTCCTGTAGACGGACGTCTCTGTCATTTCCCCAAAAAATAGGAACACAGAATTTCCGTCCAGTGGGTTCTTCAGGTTATAAAGCAGGGGTACAGAATACGTTTCTTAGCTCCTCCTCCTTCAAAGTTTGTGAGGACTTCTTCACTTCTCTCTCCAGTAAAGCAGGCGTGCCTAGAACTATCCATCCTTCTTTACCTACAGAAGGAAGCTCTGTACTCCCCTGTGTTCCTTGTACCCAAGCTGGATGGGAGCTGGCCAATGATAATAGACCTCTGTTACGTGAACAGTTTCATAACCCAAAAACAGTTCAGAATAGAGACCATTCACTCGGTCAAAGAAGTTCTGCAACCAGGGGACCTCATGGTCACCATTGACCGCAAGGATGCGTATCTTCATGTACCCGTTCATCCAGATCACAGAAGATACCTAGATTGCTGTCTCTGCCTGGAATCTCTTCTGCCTCCCACACCTTCACTAAGGTTGTGGTCACTACAGTGGCAGCCTTGAGGCTAGAAGTTCTAGAGATTATTCCTCATCTAGACTGGCTTCTAAAGGCCGCATCTCTAGATGTGTTTCAGAACCATCTTCATCAGGCTCTTACTTTTCTCCAGCATTTAGGCTGGATAATAAATTCAAAAAAATCCAAAATGGTAGCGGCAACATCAAGATTCTTTGGGTTCATAATAAACTCCTCTCGGATAACCCTCTCCCTCACGCCGGAGAGACGCCAGAAAGAAATCAGAGCTGCAGGGTTCCTAATGGTCCCCCGTGTGGTTTCTATCAGAACCTTGATGAAGATGTTGGGCCAGATGTCAGCAACTGCAGAAGCAGTCCCTTGGGCCCTGGCACACTTGCGCCCTCTTCAGTCAGAAGTCTTGGGCATGTGGAACCGAAACCCAACTGGGTTAGACAACAAATGCTCCCTGTCTCTTCAGGTACACAGCTCCCTCAGGTGGTGGAAGCAGCTGAAAGATCGGAGGTCCTTGATTCCACCCCGCTGGATCATGTTGACCACAGATGCATCCCTTCTAGGTTGGGGAGCTCATCTAGAAGAAGATCCAGTACAGGGTACTTGGACTCCACAAGAGAGAAAAATGTTGTCAAACTGAAGAGCATTAAGAGCGTGCCGGTTGGCGCTCCTACACTTCGCGCACCAAGTCTAGGGAAAAGCAGTCAAAATTTGCTCGGACATGATGACAGTATTCTACTTAGACAGAGAGGAACGAGATCTCAACCTCTCCTCCAGGAAGTGGGATTGATCTGGTCTTAAGCAGAAAAGAACCTTACCCACCTAGCAGTGGTTCACATCAGAAGAACCCTCAATGTGGTGGCAGATCACCTAAAGTCGAAATCTTCTGGTGCCAGGCGAGTGGTCCCTAAGCCAAGACGTCTTCCATCAGATAACTCAACGGTGGGGAATGCCAGAGAACGATTTTATGGCGAAAAGGTTCCACACCAAGGAGGACAGATTCTGCTCGCTATACAGGGAGGACAATCCTTGTACGGTAGATGCTCTGTCCATTCCATGGAGGTTCAGGCTGGCCTATGTATTCCCTCTAGTTTTCATATCAACGCTATTGATGAAACTCAGGCAAGACTAGAATTTAGGGACCACCATAATACCCTTCTGGCCAAAAAGGTCTTGGTTCACCCAGCTCATGCAGATGAGCTAGGGACAATATTGAAAGCTTCCCCTGAGGCAGGACCTAGTACATCTGACAGCCTGGAGAATGATCACCCCCATCTAGAGGGTTTTCTGCGAGGGTCCTGAGGACTTTGTCCCATTCCAGATCGGAATCCACCAACAAGGCCAATTCCAGAGTCAGAAGGATTTTTCTGCAGTGGTGTGCTCTAAATAAGGTATCCTTATTGGATCCTCCTCATTCCGCACGGGTGCAATGCGTGAGGTGAACGCATTGCACCCACACTGAATCCGGACCCATTCGTTTCTATGGGGCTGTGCACATGAGCGGTGATTTTTACTCATCTCTTGTGAGTTGCGTGAAAATTGCAGCATGCTTCTCTTTGTGCGTTTTCCACGCAACGCAGGCCCCATAGAAGTTAATGGGGCTGCGTGAAAATTGCAAGCAAGTGCGGATGCGGTGCGATTTTCACGCACGGTTGCTAAGAGACAATCAGGACGGGAACCGATCATTATTATTTTCTTTTATAACATAACATTCTTAATAAAGAATGCATAGTACAATAGGGCTGGAGGGGTTAAAAGAAATAATTTAACTCACCTTAATCCACTTGTTCGCGCAGCCCAGCGTCTCTTCTGTCTTCATCTTTGCTGTGCAGTAAGAAGACAGAAGAGAAGCCGGGCTGCGCGAACAAGTGGATTAAGGTGAGTTAAATATATATATATTTTTTTTATAACCCCTCCAGCCCTATTGTACTATATATTCTGTATTAAAGGGAGTCTGCCATCAACATTTCACCTTTGTAACCCTTCCCATAGCTTTCTAGCATCCTTAATAGTTGATCATAAACGTTACCTTTATGATCAATCCTGGCCTTATAAAACATCTTTGTAGCATATGCAAATGAGGGCTCGCAATGCTCAGCCTTTTCTTCGCTTCCACCTGCCCCTTCCTTCCCTCCGCCCGCCTATCTACTAACTTTTTGTTTCGCCGAGATCCCGAGCCTGTGCACTCAGTCCGTCGGCCGGCGCACTGAGATGCCCATTCCTTGAACGGCATCACTAACTATTGCACATGCACCGGCTAACGGCGCGAAAACACAACAAAGGAGGCGGTCCATCAGCGCACGCGCATTAATTACTGTGATGCCGTACAAGGAATGGGCATCGCAGTGCACAGGCGCGGGATCTCGGCGAAACAGGAAGTTAGTAGATAGGCGGTCAGAGGGAAAGGGCAGGGGGAAGTGAAGAAAAGGCTGAGCTAGCAGGGCACCTACAAGGGTAACGCCGCCCCTGGGCACTTGCGAGCCCTCATTTGCATATGCTACAAAGATGTTTTTTGCCGGTATTTTAAGTCCAGGATTGATCATAAAGGTAACGTTATTAACTGTAAGGATGCTAGAAAGCTATGGGAAGGGTTACAAACGTGAAATGTTGATGACAGACTCCCTTTAAGAATGCTATTATTTTCCCTTATAACCATGTTATAAGGGAAAATAATAAAATCTACACAACACCTAACCCAAACTTTTGTATAGAAGTTCGGGTTTGGGTACCAAACATGCCATTTTTCTCACACACGTGCAAACCGCATTACAATGTTTTGAACGTGCATGGAACAATTGTGCATTTTCCCGCGACGCACCCGCATCCTGGCAGTCTGAAGAAAGCACATGTGTGTGCTGAAACGAGTCACTATGCTCTGTAATATGTGACTGAATAAACTACAGCATTCAACAATCATCGCGAGTGCCGGTCTCTCCTTTCTTCATTGCAAGTTTTGGGACACCTTCCCATTGACTCGTGCACCGCTCACATCTTTAGCAGTGCCGACCCTTTTCCCCCACAAAAAAAAACCCATCCTATCCGGGCCCAAAACATGACGCCCGTGTGAAAGAGGCCTTAGGGGAAAATACCTGCGCTTTGTCGGCAGTTTTGGGCAAGCCTTTTTCTCAGGACCCTCTAATCAAAAGGTTCCTGAGGGGAGCTGAAAGACTGCAACCTAGGATCCCGAGTCTGATCCCTCAGTAGGATCTTTCAGTCGTGCTCAGGGGGTTATGCTCTACCCCCTTCAGAGCATGGATTTAAAGTTCTTATCTTGAAAGACCTGTTTTTTGCTGGCCATTACATCAGCAAAGAGAATTGTAGGCCTTGGCTGCTGTGGAGCCATATACTCTATTCTTACCAGATAGTCCTGCTGAGGTTTCTCCCAACCTTTGTTCCTAAGATGCCCTCTTTCCACAGTCTAAACCAGGTCATTTCCTTACCAGTTTTTTATTTTATCCATCAGAAGAAGAACAGACCCTACAGACACTAGATGTTGCCAGAAGTATGAAGACATACCTGGAAAGAACTAAAGACTTCCAGAGATCTGAGAATTTTTTTTTCATTCTTTTTGCAGGAAGGAACAAGGGTTTTAAAGCTTCTAAACCGACATAAGCTGGTGGCTCAGGGAGGCCATCAGATAAACTTTTGTCGCTCAGGTATTAGCACCCCCGGCTTTTATCCACGCTCATTCTACCCGGCGGTAGCTGCCTCTGCAGCTGAGGAGCCTAGTACCGTTGGAGCACGTTTGTGTTGCTGCCGCCTCATGGAGTTCCCACTCCACTTTTGTAGACCATTATAGGCTTGACTTAAGGGGTTCGGGACACACCGGCTTTGGCAGGTCTGTCCTAAACTCAGTTCAGCTGGAAGACCCTCCCTCATAATAGGTTCTCCTATCGTTAATTTCTAACGATAATTTGTTTTCCCTTAGTCCTAACAGCAGCACACTTATATCCCTCCCTCTAATTTTTGTTTATTACTTAACAGGTCACACAGGGGGCTTGGTTAATGGGTTAATTAGTACTTTATTTTGTTTTAATTAATAAAAGTTCCACCTATCCCGATTGTCCACAGGGGCAGTAATACCCCAGTTGTGCTGCTGTTAGGACTAAGGGAAAACAAATTATTGTTAGAAATTAACGAATCTTTACTCGGTGGTGCTGGGAGGAAGGAGATGCAGCAAGACATGCTGCATCTCCCTTCCAGCACACAAAGAAACTTCCTGCAGCTGCATCTCCACTCCCTTCCAGCACACGCTGAGAAAAATACTGCAGTTGCCTCTCTCCTCGCACATGCTGATGAAGATGCTGCATCTGCATCCCCCAATTATTTACCAGCAGACTGAGAAAGATGCTGCATCTCCTGCCTCCTAGCACCCACTGAGGAAGATACTGCAGCTGCATCTCCCTCCTCACAGCATAGTGATGACTAACCTCTGGCACGCCAGCTGTGGTGACACTACAACTCCCAGCGTGATCCATTAACTTCTATGGACAGGCATATACAATTAAGATACCACAGCTGCATCTCCCTCCTCACAGCATATACACTTAAGATGCTGCAGCTGCACCCCCCTCCTCCTCCCCCAAATGGATTGTTTCAGTGATTGTGCAGGCTCATGTACATGTCCACAGATCCTGCAGTGAGGCAGACGCTCCAGTCCCCTGACAACCTGCATTACAGCGTTCCCATTATGCTCTGGCAGAAGAATGTGATGGGAATAGACGTTCAATAGGTTGGAGACCACTACTGAAAGGGGGAGAAACAGTACCACAGCGGTCCACAGGTTGTGTGGTATTGCAGCTCAGCTCTATTGAAGTGAATGGGGCCTAGCTGTGACACCACACCCAACAGGTTGTCTGCCTAATCCTGGGCAATTACTTTAAATACTATTGGAGCTTCTTAAAGGGAACCTGTCACCAGTACAGTTAGCTCAGCCCAAACCCATTGCTTCATTTGGGGGGGGGGGGGGGGGGGGGGTACCATTAACCCATATGGGAACAAGCTTTTAAGTGCCCAGAGGGCAGGCTCGGCTCTGTGCACCCTCGCTCCTCCTACAAACCCCTCACTGTTTTGACAAGGCCAGACAACATCTGCAGGAACCTAATAAAAGGGTATGTATACTTTTGCATTTCCAAGCATGCAGTTGGAGGAATGCAGGCTGGACCCACGAGATATCTCTGTCCAGTGTACATCTGTCCTACAGATATCTCTGATTGGACCAGACTCCCACCATGACAGGACTGAGAACTTTGTCATAAATTCCACCCTAGTCACAGTAAACCAACAACTTACAAAAATAACACAAAAACATCACTAAAAATATTTATATTCTTGGGTCGAGGTCAAGGAGTATGACATTTTGCATGAAGCACAATATGGCCGACACCAGTCACCCGGCTGCTCGGTGGAATAAACACAGGCGCCGAGGCTTGTAGAAAGTAGACTGCCTCGTAACGTGGAGGCGGCTGTCGGGTGTGGCTCGCTTGTGTACCGCAGTCTCTTCTACAGTATCGAGTCCACCGAATTGCCGGGTTTTCCCCCCCCCACCCGGATAAAGAAGAATAGAACGTCTCACCTTCCGCTAGGTCCTCCAGATCAGGAATCCTGAGAGAGTCCCTTCACAGAATGATCGAGCATTATAATTAACCCTCAAACAGTCCATGGGACCAACAGAAGACTTCAATGTTGGCTGGGACGAAGTTCAAAAACAGTAACAAAGGAAGAAAATAAAGAAAAAAATACTTTACATGTTAAAAAATAAAAATAAAAAGAAAACCTTAAAGGAAGAACTCCTTTAAGGTTTTCTTTTCTTATTTATTAAAGTAAGCCCCTTACAGCGTTGTACCTAATGAAGGAATCATACTCGCCTGCCCTGAGCAGAACATGAACCCGGCCATGATGGCAACGTCACCTCTGAGGCCAGTCATTGGCTGCAGTGGAACACGTGACCCTGTCCCGCTGGAGTCAGGGTGCAGAATTCGAGGGGTGGCCAGCAGGAAAGTATGGTTCTTTCATAAGGTGGGGCTTATTTTAAAAAGGGAGGGTCCTTTTACACAGACCAATCAATGACCAAACACGTCTTTCGGCCGGCGCCAAAAACCATCGATCCTGTGCAGCGGATTGTGCCGCCTAAACAGGGAACTACGAATATCTACGGGGATGAGCGATCTGAGGGGATTGCTGCAGCCTCATCTCTGCTGATGATCAGGCAATTATTGGGAATGTTCCTGATAATTGACTGAAAGATTGGTCTGTGTAAAAGGACCCCTTTAGTCTAAAATAATGATATAATTATAATATAATAAAAAATAAAGCTTAACATAAAACTGAACTAGAAAAATGTTTTCATGTAAAACATCATACTCCGAGGTTTATTAAATGTCAAGATTATAAATATTTTAATGGTGCCATTAACAAAAAAAATAAAAAAATCTAGATATAAATAAAAGCCAGCGTTTTCCATCATCCAATCTCCATTCATTTTCATGGCAGGCCAGTCGTGGTTATAAGGAAAATATCATAATTACATTAGATCCATAAAAAAAAAACAAAAAAAACCAAAAACACTACGGCGGAAGTGAGGACAGTGCACCGGCCAAAACCGAGAGGCCGGAAACTTCCAGAGGCGGAGGATTGTGTCGTCCTTCGAGCAGCATGTCAGACTAAGACGGTTCTATGTGTATATTTAAAAAATAAAAAAAACGGAAACCAAAACGGACACTGTGGGACAGATGGGTTTACAGTTCCAGTGTTCTGAGCGTTTTTTATTTTCTGAAAATTTACCCTCGACACTTTTCTTTACCATTTTTTTTCTCCTTTATTATTTTTGTTGCCTTCTCAAAGTTTGTCATTTTTTTCCTTTTCTAATCGGGACTTTAACAGCAGCCTTTTGCCATTTAAACATACACAATATTAAGCAAGATATTTTTTGTTTTTTTCTCTTTTTTGTTTTTTACCTTACAGGGGAGGGGGCGGTGTAAGGAGGGGGGGCAGGATAAGGCGGGTAAATTAGGCCGGGGCACAGAACATGAAGGGAGGGGGAGGAGTTAAGTGCAGCTCTGATCAAAACTGATAGCAGTTTCTTTACAATTTGTTAAACGTCTCTTACGATTATTATTTTTCCTTTTTCTTTTCTTCCTTCTGGGACATGCACGCTCAAAAAGAAGGAGTTAATCACCACACGTGGTAAGGAGAAAAAATAAAAATAAATCAGGCTAAAATATAAGGGACCAAAAAAAATGTAACATCGGAAGGACACAAAAAACTAAACAAAAAAAAACTACATTCAGTTCTTCAAAATTAAAAAACAAAACAAAACTAAAAACATTAGGTTTTTTCAAAATATTGAAGTGGCTGGAAATTCTGAAATGTACGACCCGTCCACTTGTTGAGCTGGGAAGGAAAAATTTTTAGTTTATATATTTTTTTTTTTTAACATCCGTGTCATTTTTCTGCAGGGAGGAGGGTCCGTCTTGTGCGACTCCGAGGGGGCAGGGGGAGGGCTAGCTGCCGATTTTTGAATAGTTTCCCTTTAAAAAGGAACAGATGCTGAATTGTGACTCCCGATCCAGTCCACGTCGAGCACATAGTGATCAGAAATATGCTTTATACACCTATATATAAAAAAAAAAAGTTGGGAGGGGCCACACAGCGTCCAACAATTCTCTTAAAAAATTTGCAGACTTGAAGATCCCGTCGGTAGATCCTTGCACATCCTGCCAGCGGGTGGGCGGGGAGGGGGCGGCTTAGGGTATCCAGGTAGAAGTTATTAAAAAAAAAAAAAAAGTGTCCGTTTTGCGAGACCTCTGTGACATGATGTGAGGCCTTCTGCGCCGATTCAGTGCTGTTCTACAAAGTCGATTCATCTCTTCACAGGGACCATCCCCCCTCCCCAGTTTCATACAAATGTTTTTGGCACCTCTGAAACTGTGTGTGTATTCCTTTAAATGGAGGTCACTTCCAGAAATGGTGGTGGGGGGATAAGAATGAAGAAAAGAAAAATAATTCATTTTGTGTGTGTGCGGGGCGGGGGGGATTTTTCCTATTTTTGGTTGCCGACTTGTTCACTGGACGCCACGGTTCCTTCCGTTTTGGCGTTCTCGTTTACGGATATCACTAGAGCTTCGCGTTCTTCCATTTTGCTTCTCTTCAGTTCCAGCTGCTCGTTCTGGTCTCCGTTCTGCCTCTTGGTCGGGAGGGAGGCCGAGGCCGAGGCGTGGGTGGCCAGCATGTGCAGGGGGCTAGCGGCAGCTGTAAGGGGCAGGGAGAGGAGACCACGTTAGTTCTTACATTATGCAGGTGTCTCTCTAACTCGCCAGGCCCTTAAAATAAAGGTCCTTACAGGACACGTCCACCTTCACAAACAGTGAATCAAACACAAAGCAACTTTGTGTCGATAGCTTTGTCTCCATGGTGACAGACTACTCTCAAACCCTGTGTAGTCTGACCCTGTAGTCACAGGCAAAAGTGGAACTACACTACATTTTTATGGTGGACCTGTCCATGAGAATAGTGACCAACTTAACCCCTTCCTGGTGACGTCTGCTTCAACCTCTAACTGGCATCCTGCTGTAATGACCGCCATGATGCTGACCCTGGGAGTTTAGCTCCTTAGATGCTGTGGTCACTAATGATTGTGGCATCTAAGGGGTTTGCTACAGTGTGCGGCAAAAATAAAATAACTAAAAATTGCTTCACCCTAAAGACCTAAAATATGGTGGTCTTAGGGTACTTTCACACTAGCGCTTTTCTTTAACAGCACTGAGTTCCGTCCTAGGTCCTGATCCGTCTTACAAATGCCATCAGTTGGCAACCGTTTTGCTGGATCACTCTGCCGTAGTGTGCGCGGCGCAGCGCGTGGTGTGTAACGTGTATGATGTATGTGGTGCAGATCTTCTGCCTGTATGAACTAGGAGGTGATCATGTGACTGTATGAAGGTTAGGTTGTGCAGAGCAAGCAGCGCAGGGGGGCGGGGAAGGGCAGATTATTCACACCCACTGTGGGGCTCAGGCATTGTTGGTACACGCCCCACAGCTTTGCTGCAGCTTGTAAACAAAGCAAGAATACCAGAACCATGCAAAGGTGCAAGTGTAACTAATGTATC
The DNA here is from genome assembly GCF_014858855.1 of Bufo gargarizans. Lineage (NCBI taxonomy): Eukaryota > Metazoa > Chordata > Amphibia > Anura > Bufonidae > Bufo > Bufo gargarizans. The sequence goes on from NC_058085.1 coordinate 8,070,939, forward strand.
TGTCTGTCCTGAGGAGTTGGGTTTTCACATTACTCAGATAACCCCTTTGAAGACCAGGTCTATCTTCTATTCTCCATGGCAGCAGACAAGTGGTATCTGCAGCCTCACGCGTTCCTCCATCTTCATGGTAGGTTAGGAAGGAAACGTGGCTGCAGGATCTGACTACAGGGCATTGGTTTGTTGTCTGTTACCATGGAGATGTAGACACATCAGGAAAAACGTTGCTTCGTTTTACATGCACTGACAGAATAATAAAGGTGGACATGGCCTATAAAGGGGTCCTCTCACCTTCAGTAAGTGGCATCTATCAGGTAGAGGAAGAGAATACAAGGCACTTACTAATGTATTGGGATTCTCCTTATTGCTTCCTTTGCTGGATTCATTTTTCCATCACATTATACACGGCTCGTTTCCATGGTTACAGACCAATCCATCAGTGGTGGTCGTGCTTGCACAATATAGGATAAAGCACTAGCCCATGGCTGGTCAACCTGGGGCCCTCCAGCTGTTGTAAAACTACAACTCCCACCATGCTTTGCTGTAGGCTGATACCTGTAGGCAGCCTGGGCATGCTGGGAGTTGTAGTTTTGCAACAGCTGGGGAGCCTCAGGTTGGCCATCCCTGTACTAGCCTATGTGCGTTCCCCATGGTCCCGGACACCAGAGAGGCTGACATTTACCTATAGTGTGCAAGCACGCCCACCACTGATGGATTGGTCTGTAACCATGGCAACAAGCAGTGTAATGTAATGTGATGGAAAAATGAATCCAGCCAGCAAAGGAAGCAATATGGATAATAGCAATACATTAGTAAGTGCCTTGTATTAACTTCCTCTACATGATAAATGCCACTTACTGAAGTGAGAGGACCCCTTTAAGGACATAAGACAGTGTCTTTCTTACATATCCCAGGACCCTTGTCATCTGGAGAGGTGCGGGTGACGGGGGCATTACACAAAGTGCACGGACCCTTAAAGACCCCCCCCCCCCCATGGACAGACTAGGGCATCTTTACTTTACAGGTAAATGCTCTTGGAGGGGGTGACGTTATGGCTCCGCCCCGGGCCGCGGTGACAACTAGAGGAACACAAGACAGACACAGCGGATCCTACCTCGGACTCCATTTCCTCTCCACAGTCGGTGGCCGTCAATCATGGAGTAGTTGGCGTTTGCTGAAAAAACACACCCAGCTAAGGATCGGGATCTGAGGACCGTCCCGCAAACCGTAATATACTTAAAGGGGAAGGGATCAGACGTGTGACCAATAAGGGGGCATCATGTGGACGCCTTAAAGGGCCCGTCCTCATGCAGCTTGAACATTGTATGACTGAAATACCAATATCTCTGCTTGCTGTCATCCAGAGGCCGAAACACGTGCAGATCCTAATACTTTTAGCAGCTGAGGGTTTGTCACAATTGTACCCAGGGTCAACAACCTGCTGTGAGCTAAACCTCTCTTCGCTGCTCATGGTTTGCTACAGTGTATCAGTGAAGGCAGGTAGGTTTACAACCTATGGGTGTAAACTAAAGCATTCCCATTCACTGAGGGCAAGCAGAGATGGATTTTTCAGAGTTGTCAGAACCTCAGTGATTTGACATGGATGGCCAAAACTAAGGTTAGACCATCAATATGGGTAGCTCCCCTTTAAGATTTATTAACCCCTTGGTGAACGGCCTGGTTGGGGCTTTAGTGGCCAAGCGTTCTTTTTCAGTCACCTTCCGGGAGCTAGAACTTTTTTATTTTTCCGTCAGTTTTTTTGCAGATTTTAATATTACCGATTAACCTGCACTGACCCCTTCTGGGAGGGGGATGGGGAAAAAAAAACCCAGCGACACGGCCGCCGAGGTTTGAGCCTATACATTTTTCAGCATAGTACAAAAAATACAAAATAAAAACCATTTATGGCTCTTGGGATGTGGTGATGAAAACCTTTTTTTTTTTATTCTACATGGCTGTGGGGGGCTGGGCTTTTGAGGAAAAACTTGGTTTTCAGCGGTCATTTTGGGGTAGATAACATGTTTTGATAACTTTTTTTTGTGGCGAATAAGCCAAAAAACAAACAAGAAATAAATAAAACTATTCTGGCGTTTTTATGTTAAGGCATTCACCATACAGGATAAGTTGTAGTGCGGGACGATACGTCTGGGTACACGCGTGTGCTAGGGGGTATTATTTTTGCAACGTTTTACACTGAAAAGCAGTTTTCAGTGGAAAAAGGTGTTTCTGGAGATTTTCTATTTCCGAGGGGACTTCAATAGATCTTGGATTGCTTCTCTAATTCTCTGTATTGCTCATGCAGTGCAGAGTATTATCAGTGCCATACTGACCGTCACCATCAGGGAAACACTGCAGGCGTGGAGCCGCCATTAGGCGTCGGCACCCCACAATCTCTGCTCCCCCTGTAACCCTTTAGATGCCACGGTCGATACTGACCGCAGCATCTAAGGGGCCAATTGGCCGGATCAGTGATTCTGCCAATCAGGGCTGTTAGAGCAGGAGTCCGGCTCTCACATGAGAACTGAGCTCCCGCTCTCCATTTCATAGAAGACCCGTGCATCGCTTAGACTGGGCCACCATTGGTGGTCACTAAGGGGTTAATACAAGACTGGAGGAGTCCTGCCGATTGGGGACTGCATTTATCAGTGACGCAATGCGATTTGTCCAGGGTGCGACTATAGAGTGACGGCATGGGAAGAGGGTCCGGCCTGGTGTGAAGCGACAGAGACCGCCACTTCCCAGAGCTGATGCGCCAAGCCGGCAGCCTATTACCTGGTGACCGCGGGGGATGGGTAGCTGCAGCCATTTTGGTTTACTGCGGTTGTTCTGCACCATATGGAAGGCTGTGAGGGACTGAGCAGAGCGACACGCTGCAGTGTAATCCACCGCACAGCCACCACTAGAGGGAGCTTAAATACCCCAAGTACAACGGGAACTGTGTACCTGCAGTGAGCTCCCCCTAGTGGTGGCTGCAGGCAGAAAGCATTTTATCGTTCAGCTCTACGGGGTTAGGGGGTCCTCATCCGGGACAGAATTTTGGCCCCACGTCTGGATCCCTCCACTCCCTTGTCTTACCTGTAGTGACCTGTCCTTGGATGGCAGTGGTGATGGGCAGGACGTGCGTCCCGTTCTGTGTGACCGCTTTGATGGGGAGCTGGTGTTGACCTAGAGGAGCTTGCTGCACTATAGTGACCGTCTGCAGGGGGGCGGACGACGAGGTCTGGATGATCCGGCTCGCTGTGCTGAGCGCTGGGTGATTCATCGCAGGAATTGCTTCTACTTTCACTGCAACAAGAAGGACAAGGTTCCTTCACTGCATGATCCGATTTACTGACAGCAAGCAGAGAGCTTGAAAACATAGATTAGAAACACTGGCCACAGCCGCAATCACCCGCTTCACTCACCTTTGACCTCTTTGTGGTCTCCATTCTCTTGAGGCTCTAGTTTCGGCTGGGCGACCACTGCAGCTTGTGCTACCACAGCCTGCCCGCTGACCGTGTAGGTGTTGACAGGAGTGAGGCCAGAGACGTTGGTGACCGAGACGGCGGGTATCTGGTGGACCACGTGCACGGTCTGCATTACTGTCTGCTGGGACGTGGTGACTGGCGTGGCCACCGTGTAGGTTACTGGTTTTATCGTCTGTGGGAGCTGCCGTTGCACAGTGATGAGGACCGGTTGGCTAGAGAGGGGGGATCCTGCGCAGGACAAACAAAAATCACTCACACAACGCAGCAGAGCCAAGCCAGTCCGATGTAGCAGGGATGGCTGTGTCATCCATGGTTTACTTAGGACTGCATGTAAATCCCCCAGGGCACAAACACTGCAACAACTTCAGCTACATCTGCAAAACGCAAGACTATAAATGGCAGGTAACGACTCCGATTAACATCGCCCTCTCAGTATCACAGAGCTCCAAATCCCCAGCACAGAGTGAAAGAAGATTCTGTTTTACTGCAGTCACCACTGGGGGGGGGAGAGGGGTTGGGGCACCTCCTGCAGTCACCACTGGGGGGGGGGGGGGGGGGGGGCGCCTCCTGCAGTCACCACTGGGGGGGGAGAGGGGTTGGGGCGCCTCCTGCAGTCACCACTGGGGGGGGGGGGGGTTGGGCGCCTCCTGCAGTCACCACTGGGGGGGAGAGGGGTTGGGGCACCTCCTGCAGTCACCACTGGGGGGGGGGGGGGGGGGGGGGCGCCTCCTGCAGTCACCACTGGGGGGGGGAGAGGGGTTGGGGCGCCTCCTGCAGTCACCACTGGGGGGGGGGGTTGGGCGCCTCCTGCAGTCACCACTGGGGGGGGAGGGGTTGGGGCGCCTCCTGCAGTCACCACTGGGGGGGGGGGGGGGGGGAGGGGTTGGGGCGCCTCCTGCAGTCACCACTGGGGGGGGGGGAGGGGTTGGGGCGCCTCCTGCAGTCACCACTGGGGGGGGGGGAGGGGGGGTTGGAGCGCCTCCTGCAGTCACCACTGGGGGGGGGGGGGGGGGGGGTTGGAGCGCCTCCTGCAGTCACCACTGGGGGGAGGGGTTGGGGCACCTCCTGCAGTCACCACTGGGGGGGAGGGGTTGGAGCGCCTCCTGCAGTCACCACTGGGGGGGAGGGGTTGGGGCGCCTCCTGCAGTCACCACTGGGGGGGGGGAGGGGTTGGGGCGCCTCCTGCAGTCACCACTGGGGGGGGGGGGGAGGGGTTGGGGCGCCTCCTGCAGTCACCACTGGGGGGGAGGGGTTGGGGCGCCTCCTGCAGTCACCACTGGGGGGGGGGGGGGGGGGGGGGGGGGGGAGGGGTTGGGGCGCCTCCTGCAGTCACCACTGGGGGGGGGGGGCTCTTTACAGTGGGCACCATCTGCCATACATGAAGGGATAAATCTGAATGCAGTGAGCTCCCCCTAGTGGTGACAGAAGGCAGCCAGAACCCACTTCATCTCTATGACTGGGCAGGGGATTTGGAGCTCTGTACCAGAAAATTAAACTCCGACCACTAATGACATATGAGGAAATTAACCAAGGCATCCCTGGACTGATTTAGGCTACTCTCACACTCGCGTTTGGTGCGGATCCGTCACGGATCTGCACAAACACATCCGTTCAGATAATACAACCGCATGCATACGTTTAGAATGGATCCGTTTGTATTATCTTTAACATAGCCAAGACGCTATTGAAAGTCAATGGAGGACGGATCCGTTTTCTATTGTGCTAGATTGTGTCAGTGAAAACGGATCTGTTCCCATTGACTTACATTGTGTGTCAGGACGGATCCGTTTGGCTCAGTTTCGTCAGACGGACACCAAAACGCTGCAGGCAGCCTCCAGAGCGGAATGGAGACGGAACGGAGGCGAACTGACGCATTCTGAGCGGATCCTCTTCCATTCAGATTGCATTAGGGCATTACTGATCTGTTTTGGACCGCTGAGCCCTGAATGGATCTCCCAAACGGAAACCAAAAACGCCAGTGTGAAAGTAGCCTTAGGCTGCGTTCATCTCCTTACATTTAACATATACGCATACATTATTGGTGTGAACGCAGCCTTGGACCCAAGAGAAAGCCTATCCGCCGACCAGCGTTACCTGGAGCGCTCTGTGCAAACCGTGCTTCCTGGATCACTGCAAGCTTTGGCTGGATGGAGCTGGGTTCGGGATCCATGGGGATCGGGGAGCCCTCTCTGGACAGGCTCTCTGGAGTCTGGACGCCACTTGAATGTGCGGACAAGACACCCGAGTGGTTGGGAGACGCTGGTGCACTCCTGAGAAGGGACCACAAGGAAACCACCAGTTACACAGTTACACTTCCTACCAAGGAGAATTTGCAGAAACGTCATACTTCTTGGTCCCGGTCTGATAATCCGGCACCCTTCAGGGGCCACCGATGTCTAACTAAAAGGAATTTTCACTGTAAAAAAGCTCCTCGGAATATGCACGGGGTCAGCGAAGAGACCCCCCCCCGCCACAGTTTTAGTCTCCACTGTTGTGGCCGTTTCCATTGGACTTCTGCTATTCAAATTCTTGCCACTTGGGGGAGACAGAGAACTGAGGAGGGATTGAATTCCAGGCGGTTGGCTTGGGAAGGATAACCAGAAGGGTGGATAACAGCTGGAGTGTAACCTAGCTCCGGGGAATGGGGGGGTTGATTGGCGGGAAAGGGGCTTGATTGGCGAGGGCGGGAGAGCAGATGGAGTCCAATCAGAGTCTTCAAGGTTAGATTTCATCTGCATGTACAGTTTGATATTGAGGTGGCCAATGTGTGTCTCGACCACTGAAAGGGGTGACCCCAAGAGATAAAACCACCCCTTTCCGACCGTTGGAGCCCTGCAGATCACCAGGATGCTGAGCACCCTGGATGAATCGGCAGGTCGAGCATGCACATCGCCTCTCCATTCACTGTCTATGGGACTGCCTAGAGAGAACGAATGGAGAGGTAAAGCATCCAATCATTCGGGGATGTTCTCCTAACTGGTGAGGTCTGACCGCTGGGATCAGATCTCAGGACAAGTCACTGCTGCCAGGCGCAAACCCATGGAGAATATAGAACATTGCTATTGGGAAAGCCAAGGGCCGCGTCAGTCCCTGGAGCGAAGGAGGAACCGGATTTCACATGCACAGCGCTCAATGGCTGCTACTGGTCACATGACTGATCATATATATAAAAAAATCTGTAAAATCACTGATATCTGGATATGGACAAGCCCTTGAAGGCCACACGCTGCCATGTCCATAAGATACTGGACACTGGCATACTACAGGTGAGCAAGTCAATTCAGAGTTAGACCTGAAGTTAGGATTTGGCAAATGAATAAGTGCGCGCCTAGTCTGCTGCTCTGGGTTTCTGGGCAATATATATGTGTTGTCTGGGGGAGGGGCATTACTCTCTTATTACAGGGGGCGCCTAGCATGGGTGCAGGATATTGTAGGCCAGGCAACGCTCCTCTGGGTTTCTGGGAAAGATAGTCAAATTAGCTTTCCTAATCCTATCTGATGCTAGCAGATGTAAGATATGCAAATTTACATATATTTTTTTCCAGAAACTCAGAGGAGCGTTAACTGACTTACAATACTCCTCGCGGCCTCCATAAGGAGGAGTAGTACCGGCACCAAGGCCAATCAGGAATCTGATTTGTGCAGAATCTATTCAGGTCCGAATAAAACTTTAGGTGAATCGGACCCGATACTAACTTAAAGAAATTTTCTTATCACTTTAGCATACAGTACTGGTGGCACTGGGAGAAACTGGAGTCTGTGGTCGCTGTCATCAAGGCTCAGGGTAATGGGTGGGAAAGAGATACCCCCTTACTTCATACAAATTCCTACTGGATGGGGACTCAGGCCGAGGCTACATGGCTTTTACTTTTACCGACTTTTACCGGCCGGTGCAGGAGACAATCTGTCCATACCTTGAAGAAAGAGGTCCTAGAGGGGTCCTGAAGCACGGCACGCCCCGGGGCCTTCGTTTCCTAAACGCTTGCTCTATGAGTTTGCTTTCCGAGGCGGGGTCTATCCTCCAGAAGGAACCTTTCCCGGGCTCTTCCTGGGACCGCGGGACTTTGATGAAATATCGGTTAAGGGAGAGGTTGTGACGGATTGAATTCTGCGGAAACACAGCGAGCAACGAACAGAATGTGAACACAAGGACTCCGCAGGGCTCTGTTCACACCGCGGATCAATCACTAGACAGAAACCACAGTAGGCGGTGGAGGTCTGGGCTGTAGAACGTCTACCATTCCCACCATGGCACAGGCGTGGCTCCTTCCCCATACTGGTGACATGCCCCCGCCTCACACCCACCTGCCAGCCTTTGTCCGCTGTCCTGTAGTAGGGGTAGTTTTTCGTAATGTGCGTGTAGATACCGTTTAACGTCAGCTGCTTGTCCGGGGCCATTGTGATTGCTTGTACTATGAGCTGTGCGTAAGAGTAGGGGGGCTTAGAGTCATCCTGCCGAATACAAGAAGAAAGCGGGTGGTTACCTGGTGGCACACTAGGGGGCAACCCCAGAGACGCCCGCCACAAATCACTATATCGCTCACCTTTGGGCTGTCTCCACCAGAGGCTTCTTTGTCGTTTTCCAGCTGGGAGTTGTCAGTCATTAGGTGGAGGTCTGCGGCAATGACGCGGCCCATTTTATACCCTGACGAGCCGGCGCCGCGAGGACTTGACGGGCAGGAATTTGCAGCACTGGCGAAAGGAAACATGGGTCAAATGAGTGATGCCCCTTAACGGAAAACGTCAGCAAGCCTGTTGCAACATCCCTCCGCTGAGCTCCTAAATTGCAGGGGGCAGATGGTTTTGCATCACATTATATGTACAGTGGTGTAAAGAGGACACTTCCCAAAATGCAAAACACCAAAGACCGACCGAGCAGGGGGTGCTGGGAGATTTCACTACACTACGGCCTCTGACCCTGCGCTCGAGTACCCTGCCTCCCCGAGTAACAGCCGGGGTCACTCACCTGATCGTTCCGGTGGGGGAGGGCAGAGGACTGATCAGATGAGCCATGTTGTCTGGAATGTTTATGGTCAGGGGGGAGATCTGCGGCTGCACGGGTTTGATGGGGGATTCGGGCGCCTCCTGCTTCTCCTTCTTGTCACACGAGAGAGCAGTGAAGGTGATCTTGATATTTGTGCTGGGAAACCTGAAGGTGCATCTGCGGAAAGAGGAAGTGCAAAGGGTTAACATAAGGCATCAAACTGGTGATACACAGGACATATAGATGAAGACCCCCCCCGAACTGGATTAACAATACTGCTGGTGGCTATGGGAAACCATCAGCAAGCTTGCAGAGACACCCTTCTAGTGCTGGGGGGTCCCCCTCTCCCCAGATGATCTGTAAACAACGCTCCCACAATCACTAGAACAAGCAGTAAGAGTGCAGCTCTGAAGTTAGTGGTCCTCCCCAACCGCTAAAACAGAGTGCGAGCCCGGTGGCTCCTCCCCCACCGCTAAAACAGAGCGCGAGCCCGGTGGCTCCTCCCCCACCGCTAAAACAGAGCGCGAGCCCGGTGGCTCCTCCCCAACCGCTAAAATAGAGGGCCTGCCTGGTGACTCCTCCCCAACTGCTAAAACAGAGCGCCAGCCCAGTGGCTCCTCCCCAACTGCTAAAACAGAGCGCGAGCCCGGTGGCTCCTCCCCCACCGCTAAAACAGAGCGCGAGCCCGGTGGCTCCTCCCCAACCGCTAAAATAGAGGGCCTGCCTGGTGACTCCTCCCCAACCGCTAAAACAGAGCGCCAGCCCAGTGGCTCCTCCCCAACTGCTAAAACAGAGCGCCTGCCCGGTGGCTCCTCCCCAACCGCTAAAACAGAGCGCCTGCCCGGTGGCTCCTCCCCAACTGCTAAAACAGAGCGCCTGCCCGGTGGCTCCTACCCAACCGCTAAAACAGAGCGCCTGCCTGGTGACTCCTCCCCAACCGCTAAAACAGAGCGCCAGCCCAGTGGCTCCTCCCCAACTGCTAAAACAGAGCGCCAGCCGCACTGGGTCAGGAGCAACTGAGCTGTGCGCTGTAAATTCTGCCGACGTGCGCTCCTCGTGGGGCTGACCGGGGCAGTATGGGGACCGGTCTGAAAGGTTAAAATCAAGGGGCAGGGTCTGGATTTGTTTAGGGGGGCCTGCCCTGGGGTCGGTATTTAAGGTATTTCTCTGAGGGGGTGGGTCTGGTTTGTATGTATTTGTTTTATTTAGAGGGGTCTGGTGTCTGGATTCGGGGGGTTGCATTTATTTCGGGGGTCCGGTCTAGGTCCTCATTAGTCCAGGGGGTCTGGGAAAATCTCTATACATTTAAGGGTTTGCAATCATTAGTCCTTCATAAAGGAGGCACAAAACCCCAGAAGTGCGCCGCTTCCCCTGGGGGCAGCCTACAGATGCATCCAGCAAGTGGTCTGTACACGTCAGACACGGCTAATCCATCCTGCAAGGGCAGCAAGTCAACAATCCCACCCCCTTACATCGCAGCCACCTGCTTTATGGCGGCATCCGTAGCTGGGAGGAGCCAGGAGGCACCGAGGTGGCCTCCATCTGCAGAACCATGGCTGAAATGTGCCGAGATTAGTTGTCACTTCCCATCCCCCGCTCCTCTTGGATGCGCAGGAGAAAGCTCCGGAGAGATTAATATTGCTCACGACTGGCTCCTGTAAGACGACTGAGCCGTGGAGCGGCCAATCACAGGGCAGGATTAGGAGGTGGAAACGGGCACCTAATCACTTCCTCTGAAGATGGCGGATTAAAGCTCGGGATAATCCTCAGCTGCTCATGGGCGACACGTTCATCTCTGCAGCCACATGTAAATGTGCTGTACACTGGCCACCGGACGCCACCTACTCTAGTCACCTCCAGAGCTGCAGTCTGGGAGTTCGCTCCTCCCTGCTGCCCCCTTTCTGTCAGTCTTATATTGCACTGGAGGATCGGTCCTGCTGGAGGCAGTTACAGGAGGCGGCGCCTGGGGTCAGAGTTTACTTCCTCCGTCGCCGCACGGCTGTGGATCGGCTGATAGAGAATGATAACACACGCATCATCCACGGCGCCATGTAACAGCCGGGACCCCTCCGCTACAACCGCAAGGATTCGCTGCATTTAAAGGGGATCTCCTCCCTTCTGCCATAAGTAAAGTTCGGTCTGACAGCCTGGTTGCTAGGTGATGGACTGCAAGAATGAGTCCTTAGCAACCGGTGAGTCAGACGTCTTCAGTCAGAAGTATGGTGAGTCATGCTGGTGAGGTGAAGGGTAAACCAGTTTATAAAAAACAAACAAAATAAAAAACTGTTAGGTGGAGCCCCCCTTTAAGAAGTTACAGCAGGAGCTGCCATTTTCTGGGCTGAACCACTTACTCTCAAAGAAGTAGGGGAGATGCTTGACTGAGCGCTACCCGAGACACCATGAAACAGCACCTTCACACAGGGTGACACTGTAACAAACCCTCAGCTGTCACCCACACTCCTCTCCTGAAATCCTCTGTGCTGCTGGAGACCCTGCTCCTTCCACTAAGTAACTCTCAGCCTGTGACCTCCACAAGATCAGCACACTCCTCTCCTGAAATCCTCTGTGCTGCTGGGAAGGCCCTGCTCCTTCCACTATGTAACTCTCATCCTGTGACCTCCACACGCTCAGCACACTCCTCTCCTGAAATCCTCTGTGCTGCTGGGAGGACCCTGCTCCTTCCACTATGTAACTCTCAGCCTGTGACCTCCACAAGATCAGCACACTCCTCTCCTGAAATCCTCTGTGCTGCTGGGAGGACCCTGCTCCTTCCACTATGTAACTCTCATCCTGTGACCTCCACACGCTCAGCACACTCCTCTCCTGAAATCCTCTGTGCTGCTGGGAGGACCCTGCTCCTTCCACTATGTAACTCTCAGCCTGTGACCTCCACAAGATCAGCACACTCCTCTCCTGAAATCCTCTGTGCTGCTGGGAGGACCCTGCTCCTTCCACTATGTAACTCTCATCCTGTGACCTCCACACGCTCAGCACACTCCTCTCCTGAAATCCTCTGTGCTGCTGGGAGGACCCTGCTCCTTCCACTATGTAACTCTCATCCTGTGACCTCCACAAGATCAGCACACTCCTCTCCTGAAATCCTCTGTGCTGCTGGGAGAACCTTGCTCCTTCCTCTATGTAACTCTCATCCTGTGACCTCCACAAGATCAGCACACTCCTCTCCTGAAATCCTCTGTGCTGCTGGGAGGACCCTGCTCCTTCCACTATGTAACCCTCAGCCTGTGACCTCCACAAGATCAGCACACTCCTCTCCTGAAATCCTCTGTGCTGCTGGGAGGACCATGCTCCTTCCACTATGTAACTCTCATCCTGTGATCTCCACACGATCAGCACACTCCTCTCCTGAAATCCTCTGTGCTGCTGGGAGAACCTTGCTCCTTCCACTATGTAACCCTCAGCCTGTGACCTCCACAAGATCAGCACACTCCTCTCCTGAAATCCTCTGTGCTGCTGGGAGGACCCTGCTCCTTCCTCTATGTAACTCTCAGCCTGTGACCTCCACAAGATCAGCACACTCCTCTCCTGAAATCCTATGTGCTGCTGGGAGGACCCTGCTCCTTCCACTATGTAACTCTCATCCTGTGACCTCCACAAGATCAGCCCACTCCTCTCCTGAAATCCTCTGTGCTGCTGGGAGGACCCTGCTCCTTCCACTATGTAACTCTCAGCCTGTGACCTCCACAAGATCAGCACACTCCTCTCCTGAAATCCTCTGTGCTGCTGGGAGGACCCAGCTCCTTTCTCTATGTAACGCTCAGTCTGTGTGAGGTTGGTGAGGTCACCATATATAGCCCACAAAACCCTCCCCTCCTCCCACAGAGAACACTGCGCCTGTTAGGGGTTAAGATGGATCATTCATGGTGTCAGAAGAGACGCAGCTGTTACCATAGCGATCTCTCGGCCGCGGAGCTGCGGTGACATTGTCTGCAATACAACAGCTTCACTGGGCAACGACTTACGTGATGAGGAAGCAAAAGATGGCGATGATCGCAGCTCTGGAGTCAGAACCACCAAACTAAGGCTACTGAGAAGAAGTGTGGCCCCTGACATCTCAGGGGCCAATGTAAGGCCTTCAAACCGAAGCCATGATCATCCCACAGTACACAAACCCAACAAGTATCCGCCGGGACGTGAACTGATCTAATTCTGGAGGACGACAAAGATAATTAGGTTTCTATTAACTACAGAGAACTGGGTCAGCAAGATTATACCGAGAAAAGAGACAGAGCGGCACATAATAACTGTATAATATACAACAGCGTAACCATACAGAGCTGTACATGACTACTATAATACTGCTCCTAGAATATAACTGCTATAATACTGCTCCTAGAATATAACTGCTATAATACTGCTCCTAGAATATAACTACTATAATACTGCTCCTAGAATATAACTACTATAATACTGCTCCTAGAATATAACTACTATAATACTGCTCCTAGAATATAACTACTATAATACTGCTCCTAGAATATAACTGCTATAATACTGCTCCTAGAATATAACTACTATAATACTGCTCCTAGAATATAACTGCTATAATACTGCTCCTAGAATATAACTGCTATAATACTGCTCCTAGAATATAACTACTATAATACTGCTCCTAGAATATAACTACTATAATACTGCTCCTAGAATATAACTACTATAATACTGCTCCTAGAATATAACTGCTATAATACTGCTCCTAGAATATAACTCTATAATACTGCTCCTAGAATATAACTGCTATAATACTGCTCCTAGAATATAACTGCTATAATACTGCTCCTAGAATATAACTACTATAATACTGCTCCTAGAATATAACTACTATAATACTGCTCCTAGAATATAACTACTATAATACTGCTCCTAGAATATAACTGCTATAATACTGCTCCTAGAATATAACTGCTATAATACTGCTCCTAGAATATAACTGCTATAATACTGCCTCCTATGTACAAGAATATAACTACTATAATACTGCCTCCTATGTACAAGAATATAACTACTATAATACTGCCTCCTATGTACAAGAATATAACTACTATAATACTGCTCCTATGTACAAGAATATAACTACTATAATACTGCTCCTATGTACAAGACTATAACTACTATAATACTGCTCCTATGTACAAGAAAATAACTACTATAATACTGCCCCCATGTACAAGAATATAACTACTATAATACTGCTCCTATGTACAAGAAAATAACTACTGTAATACTGCCCCCTATGCACAAGAATATAACTACTATAATACTGCTCCTATGTACAAGAATATAACTATTATAATACTGCTCCTATGTACAAGAATATAACTACTATAATACTGCCTCCTATGTACAAGAATATAACTACTATAATACTGCCTCCTATGTACAAGAATATAACTACTATAATACTGCTCCTATGTACAAGAATATAACTACTATAATACTGCTCCTATGTACAAGACTATAACTACTATAATACTGCTCCTATGTACAAGAAAATAACTACTATAATACTGCCCCCATGTACAAGAATATAACTACTATAATACTGCTCCTATGTACAAGAAAATAACTACTGTAATACTGCCCCCTATGCACAAGAATATAACTACTATAATACTGCTCCTATGTACAAGAATATAACTACTATAATACTGCCTCCTATGTACAAGAATATAACTACTATAATACTGCCTCCTATGTACAAGAATATAACTACTATAATACTACTCCTATGTACAAGAATATAACTACTATAATACTACTCCTATGTACAAGAATATAACTGCTATAATACTGCTCCTATGTACAAGAATATAACTGCTATAATACTGCTGCTATGTACAGGAATATAACTACTATAATACTGCTCCTATGTACAAGAATATAACTACTATAATACTGCCTCCTATGTACTAGAATATAACTGCTATAATACTGCTCCTATATACAAGAATATAACTACTATAATACTGCTCCTATGTACAAGAATATAACTACTATAATACTGCTCCTATGTACAAGAATATAACTACTATAATACTGCTCCTATGTACAAGAATATAACTACTATAATACTGCTCATATGTACAAGAATATAACTACTATAATACTGCCTCCTATGTACAAGAATATAACTACTATAATACTGCCTCCTATGTACAAGAATATAACTACTATAATACTGCCTCCTATGTACAAGAATATAACTACTATGATACTGCTCCTATGTACAAGAATATAACTACTATAATACTGCTCCTATGTACAAGAATATAACTACTATAATACTGCTCCTATGTACAAGAATATAACTACTATAATACTGCCTCCTATGTACAGGAATATAACTACTATAATACTGCCTCCTATGTACAAGAATATAACTACTATAATACTGCCTCCTATGTACAAGAATATAACTACTATAATACTGCTCCTATGTACAAGAATATAACTACTATAATACTGCTCCTATGTACAAGAATATAACTACTATAATACTGCTCCTATGTACAGGAATATAACTACTATAATACTGCTCCTATGTACAAGAATATAACTACTATAATACTGCTCCTATGTACAAGAATATAACTACTATAATACTGCTCCTATGTACAAGAATATAACTACTATAATACTGCTCCTATGTACAAGAATATAACTACTATAATACTGCCTCCTATGTACAAGAATATAACTACTATAATACTGCCTCCTATGTACAAGAATATAACTACTATAATACTGCTCCTATGTACAAGAATATAACTACTATAATACTGCTCCTATGTACAAGAATATAACTACTATAATACTGCTCCTATGTACAAGAATATAACTACTATAATACTGCTCCTATGTACAGGAATATAACTACTATAATACTGCTCCTATGTACAGGAATATAACTACTATAATACTGCTCCTATGTACAAGAATATAACTACTATAATACTGCCTCCTATGTACAAGAATATAACTACTATAATACTGCTCCTATGTACATGAATATAACTACTATAATACTGTCTCCTATGTACAAGAATATAACTACTATAATACTGCTCCTATGTACAGGAATATAACTACTATAATACTGCTCCTATGTACAAGAATATAACTACTATAATACTGCTCCTATGTACAAGAATATAACTACTATAATACTGCTCCTATGTACATGAATATAACTACTATAATACTGTCTCCTATGTACAAGAATATAACTACTATAATACTGCCTCCTATGTACAAGAATATAACTACTATAATACTGCCTCCTATGTACAAGAATATAACTACTATAATACTGCTCCTATGTACAAGAATATAACTACTATAATACTGCTCCTATGTACTAGAATATAACTGCTATAATACTGCTCCTATGTACTAGAATATAACTGCTATAATACTGCTCCTATGTACTAGAATATAACTGCTATAATACTGCTCCTATGTACTAGAATATAACTGCTATAATACTGCTCCTATGTACTAGAATATAACTGCTATAATACTGCCTCCTCTGTGCACAGGTCTGCGGTGGGCGCTCTGCAGGATGTGACATTTCGGGATGACACCTGATCCCGGATTATTTCTGCTCGCTGGCAGTGATACGGGGAGGATGCAGTTACGTAATGCTGCCCCCGGGGGCGTCTGTCTCATTACCACATCTCTATAAACATGCGCAGCAGAAGAGCGCGGTGCTCTGAGGACACAGATACACAGGCCATTGTAGGAGGCCCCGGCGCTGTCTGACAACCTCTGACTGCATCCGTTCTCTCCTATATGGACCAGACCCGTCGCTCACCCTGCTGCCTGAACAGAATTCAAAACTGACAGTGAAGACTGACACCCAAAGGATATAAAGCCACCACCTCCTGGCTGGCCGCCATTCATTCCCTAGAGCTGCAGGGCTGGTCATTAGCAGACACTGACTGGCCATGTGGGGGTGGAGGGGTCATAGGGTCGAGAGCGGGGGGGGGGGGGGGGGGGGGGATCAGTACGTTACTGGATGAACGTCCCATAGGCTATAGAGGTCTGCAGCGCTGCTCATCCTGACACTCCTTGTGCAGGACCATAATTCCAACGCACTATGGAATGGGTTAGAGGTCGGACCTATTGTTCATCCTGGGCTCACTGGTTCACAGGTCAAATCACTGTAGTGTCTGAATGATCTATTGGTCATCCTGCTCTTCCTGGTTCACGAGCATAAGGCAGGGATGGGAAAGCAGGGTTCTCCAGCTGTTGCAAAACAACTCGCACACATGCCCAGACTGACTACAGGTATCAGCCTACAGCAGAGAATGGTGGGAGTTGTAGTTTTGCAACAGCTGGAGATTGGCCGTCCCTGCACTATAGCATGGGTTGGACCTATAGTTCATCCTGATCTTCGCGGTTCATGAGCAGGATGCTGTATCAGTCAGGTTTATTTACGGAATGCAAGAACTGCGGCACAGCGCGTCTCTGCGGCACGCCCGATCATACTGCCCTGCATGCTCTTGTGGCCTCTGCACTTGCAGTCTTCAGCGAGGCCACACCCCCTCCACATGACAAGATGGGAAACCGCAGCAGGAAGGAAAGGCCCCCGGGCCTGCAGAGCTGAAACCGCAGCGCAGCACTCACTCACTCACTCACGCTTTCCAGTAATGTTCTTCAAAGTGACAGCAGATGACGGCACACAGGGTTCCCATCACTAACGGCGTACGGTACCCGAGGGCCCGGCCAATCACAGTTGGGTCACATGACCCTGCAGAGCGTTTTGAGTCCCTTTTACTGGACAGCATCTCGGTACGCAGAGACACCTCCCCCTGGCGCCACAGAGGAGGCGATCAGCGCGGCACCTCCCCCTGGCGCCACAGAGGAGGCGATCAGAGCGGCACCTCCCCCTGGCGCCACAGAGGAGGCGATCAGAGCGGCACCTCCCCCTGGCGCCACAGAGGAGGCGATCAGCGCGGCACCTCCCCCTGGCGCCACAGAGGAGGCGATCAGCGCGGCACCTCCCCCTGGCGCCACAGAGGAGGCGATCAGCGCGGCACCTCCCCCTGGCGCCACAGAGGAGGCGATCAGAGCGGCACCTCCCCCTGGCGCCACAGAGGAGGCGATCAGAGCGGCACCTCCCCCTGGCGCCACAGAGGAGGCGATCAGAGCGGCACCTCCCCCTGGCGCCACAGAGGAGGCGATCAGAGCGGCACCTCCCCCTGGCGCCACAGAGGAGGCGATCAGAGCGGCACCTCCCCCTGGCGCCACAGAGGAGGCGATCAGCGCGGCACCTCCCCCTGGCGCCACAGAGGAGGCGATCAGCACAGATCACGTGTGAACGTGTACCTACATACATGCGTGTCGCTACTGAAAACCTCCTTTCTTTACACTGCAGGCAGCTTCCAGACAACTGGAAAAACAGAATCAAGGTTTTTAACAAGTTTCTTTTATTGTAGGATTGGGTGCATGTCATCCGATTGTTGTGTGTACACCTGACAAAAAAAGTTAAAGGTACAAGGTGAGCACTGCCGCAGCGCATGCGCCTTCCTTTATGTTCACCCATAGCTCTGCTCATAACAGAAAGCAGAACTACGGACACACAGACTGGCACAATTATTTGGATGGGACATCTCTATGTAGTTCTGCTGGTGAATCAGCTGGCTCAGGATGAACAGACCTGAGGCTACTTTGGCAGTCATCACTGTAATTGTGCTGGTAAACCAGGAGGCTCTGGATGAACCATCAAAATGCATACAGGCAGAGGAGTAGGTGTCAAATTAAATACATATTGGGGCCGGACCTGTAGCAGTTCATCCTGTGCCTCCTGGTTCAGACTGGCAGCAGCTTGTGAGAGCTACACAGAAGACAGCACCAAACACTGCTCATCCTGAGCCTTCTCATGCACTAACAATACCAGATTCTCAATCAGACTGGACCTAAAGCTGTGCTCATCCGGAGCCTGCTGGTTCACTAATGTAACATCAGATTTCAGCAGACACTGATCACAGGAAAAACGTCTCGCTGGAACCGCAATTATGCAGAATATTTCCAGTCAGACGGTCATCGCCAGACACAGCCCAGCTGGGGGAGGGGCGCTGGAAGAGAATCCTAAGAGTTGAAGCTACAATCTTACTGGGGCAAGTCCCCTTTAAACTGGGAGGTCACTTAAGGGTTAACGCCCCTTAAATGCAGCGTAGAACCATACATTTCACACTATTTTCCATAATTTTCAACACCTGTGCTTGCTGTCATTGAACATATTCCTAAAACCTCCCAGTCTAGTGCTTCCCCCCCTCATAACCAGTCACGTCGCCCGGATCAGGGCCGTTTTCAGTCCGCAGACGTAAATCAGTCTGTTTAGATTCACTGACAGCCAGCAGAGATCTTGGAAAAGACCACCACATAGATCAGGCAGCTGTAGATGTGGCCTTTCCCCCCCCCATAAAACACTAATAACCCCCCGAGGGGCGTCAGAAAAATACAAGTCCCTGTTGAGTGGCGGCACCTTCATGTCCCTGCAGAGCTGCGCTCACTTCCAGTGCCCTGACTAATCTTCTATAAACACACGGCGGCCGCCAAAAAGGAGCGGAACCGGCGGTGCCAAGGGAGAGACCAGCGCAGGCCGAGACCAGTCCGCTGGGGGAGAAGGGAGGGGCCAAAACGGAGAGAAGATGAACACTGGCATCAAGAGTGGGGGTTGTAGTCTGAACTACAACTCCTAACATGTCCCGACAGATGAAGACTGGAGACGCCCTACAGAGAGGATAATCGTACACAGAAACAAAAAGGGTTTTTAAAAATAAAAATCTAAAAAAGGGAGAAAAAATTATACTATAAAAACCCCACATAAAAAATAAAAAAAAATAAAAAGAAGAAAGGTAGTAAAAAAGGAAATATAATCCATAAAAAAGTGAAAAAATAAATAAAATACTATAAAGAGTTCTGGCGGGAGGGGTATGGCCCGGCGGCCTGCCGTACGCATGTGAATGTTTACAGTGACGAGCGCTTCCTGCCGCGTGCGCTCCGGCCGAGGACGCCAAGCAAAGTCCAAGTGACAACTTTCTGAATGGGATAATCACGAGGAGGAGGGAAGTTACGTCAGACAATGGATGAGGCGGCTGCCGGCGGAGGAAGTAAATAATACGGCCGATGACTCAACCCAGGACAGAAGCCACCAAAATCGGAAGTCACAGGAGTTTATCTTCAGCGGCAGAGAGCGGCCGGACCGTCCAGTGGGGGGTGAAGAGCTGAAGGCCCTGGGGTGGGGGGGGGGATGGTGAAGAGCTGAAGGCCCTGGGGTGGGGGGGGGGTATGGTGAAGAGCTGAAGGCCCTGGGGTGGGGAGGGGGGGTATGGTGAAGAGCTGAAGGCCCTGGGGTGGGGAGGGGGGGGGGGGTATGGTGAAGAGCTGAAGGCCCTGGGGTGGGGAGGGGTAGAGGGGTATGGTGAAGAGCTGTAGGCCCTGGGGTGGGGAGGGGGGGGGGGGGTATGGTGAAGAGCTGTAGGCCCTGGGGTGGGGAGGGGGGGGGGGGGGTATGGTGAAGAGCTGTAGGCCCTGGGGTGGGGAGGGGGGGGGGGTATGGTGAAGAGCTGAAGGCCCTGGGGTGGGTATGGTGAAGAGCTGAGGCCTGGGTGGGAGGGGGGGTATGGTGAAGAGCTGAAGGCCCTGGGGTGGAGAGGGGGGGGGAGGGTGGAGAGCTGAAGGCCCTGGGGTGGAGAGGGGGGGGGGGTGGAGAGCTGAAGGCCCTGGGGTGGAGAGCTGAAGGCCCTGGGGTGGAGAGCTGAAGGCCCTGGGGTGGAGAGCTGAAGGCCCTGGGGTGGAGAGCTGAAGGCCCTGGGGTGGAGAGCTGAAGGCCCTGGGGTGGAGAGCTGAAGGCCCTGGGGTGGAGAGCTGAAGGCCCTGGGGTGGAGAGCTGAAGGCCCTGGGGTGGAGAGCTGAAGGCCCTGGGGTGGAGAGCTGAAGGCCCTGGGGTGGAGAGCTGAAGGCCCTGGGGTGGAGAGCTGAAGGCCCTGGGGTGGAGAGCTGAAGGCCCTGGGGTGGAGAGCTGAAGGCCCTGGGGTGGGGGGGGGGGGGGGTGAAGAGCTGAGGGAACTGATGCACTTGGGTGATTGCATGGGGTGGAACGATAGGTGTTGGGGACTGATGAGTTTTTATAAAAGGAAAAAAGTCTATTAATTAATTCTTTCTTATTAGAATACTCGATTTGTAAAATAACCGTTCCCTACAGCCCTACGCTCACCGCTACGGTAGTTCTCCAAAGAGCTGAGCTCCATCTTGGTCATTTCTGGCAGTCCCTCCCTTGATGGACAAGATAAATAATGAAAGAATAAAAATAAAAGAGGGACAAAAACACCAGAAAACGCCAGTCCGCGCGTACACAGCGAAAACATGCAGCTGGAGGACGAGATAGCGGCACCACGAGAAAAGCGCTGACACTAAGCCGAGGGGCCGGAGCTGCGGGGTTAATACTGCGGCTCGGAGGAGCCTGGCGGCTGCTGGAAATTTCCACTCTTCCAGGAGGAGAGGAATGAAAAAACATCTCCGGTTATGACCGCGGAGGCTGCGGCTAATCCCCCGATACGCAGGCCGCCCCGATCCCAGCCCCATTGTTTGCTTCACAGCTGTCATTCCGGGTGCTGTTAACACGGAGGCGACAACGAGAAGGATGAGCAGCTGGAGACAAGGAGCGGGCGCCAGCAGATACACCGCTGTATCCGCAGCAGAACCAACCTCAATCCTGTGCTGTCAGGAGCAGGCGCCAGCAGATACACCGCTGTATCCGCAGCAGAACCAACCTCAATCCTGTGCTGTCAGGAGCGGGCGCCAGCAGATACACCGCTGTACCCGCAGCAGAACCAACCTCAATCCTGTGCTGTCAGGAGCAGGCGCCAGCAGATACACCGCTGTACCCGCAGCAGAACCAACCTCAATCCTGTGCTGACAGGAGCGGGCGCCAGCAGATACACCGCTGTATCCGCAGCAGAACCAACCTCAATCCTGTGCTGACAGGAGCGGGCGCCAGCAGATACACCGCTGTACCCGCAGCAGAACCAACCTCAATCCTGTGCTGACAGGAGCGGGCGCCAGCAGATACACCGCTGTACCCGCAGCAGAACCAACCTCAATCCTGTGCTGACAGGAGCGGGCGCCAGCAGATACACCGCTGTATCCGCAGCAGAAGCAACCTCTCTCCTGTGCTGACAGCTTGCTACAATGTATCAGTGCAGGATGTATGAGGGTCAGGGCAGGTGAGGCATAGAACTTCCCGACTGTCCATCTAGCTACACTGATACAATGCAACAAAACATCAGCTGGGAGAAGCTTTATGGTTTTAGGCCCCAATCTGCATGTAAAATAAAACGTTCCTCATTTACTAACAGCAACACAAAGACCGACAGGAGACTAACTTTCCACCGCAGCAGACGAGCACATGGAGCCATTGGTTGTAGAAAACAGGCCGGGGATGTTGGGGGTTGTGGCTGGTGGGAGGGGCTGGAGGAATACGAAACTACAAGCATGTAAAAAACTGTTGTCTGTAAACAGAAAGCGCTCAGTGGGGGGAGGGGGGCGGGGGCGGAAGGGACAAGGGCACACCCCCTGCACACCCGCTCCTGACCCCGGCAGGGGCAGCAGCTCCATATTGTCTGAAACATAAATAACACCCCCCCCCCACGACACTGACAACCAACCTCCTGACACCCCCAGGACCAGTAGAGCCCTGCGCAAGCAATGGACTGACACCAACCCCAACAACAAAGCCTGCCATACAGAAGTGGCGACACGACGGTCATAAAAGTCTGACCCCAATCTACCCGTCTGCTGTCCACCTGAACACAAACTACTGCTCTGTTATCAGCCACCCGCCATACTGATCCTGAGTTACATCCTGCATTATACTCCAGAGCTGCACTCACTATTCTGCTGGTGCAGTCACTGTGTACATACATTACTTATCCTGGACTGATCCTGAGTTACATCCTGTATTATACTCCAGAGCTGCACTCACTATTCTGCTGGTGCAGTCACTGTGTACATACATTACTTATCCTGTACTGATCCTGAGTTACATCCTGCATTATACTCCAGAGCTGCACTCACTATTCTGCTGGTGCAGTCACTGTGTACATACATTACTTATCCTGGACTGATCCTGAGTTACATCCTGTATTATACTCCAGAGCTGCACTCACTATTCTGCTGGTGCAGTCACTGTGTACATACATTACCTATCCTGGACTGATCCTGAGTTACATCCTGTATTATACTCCAGAGCTGCACTCACTATTCTGCTGGTACAGTCACTGTGTACATACATTACTTATCCTGTACTGATCCTGAGTTACATCCTGCATTATACTCCAGAGCTGCACTCACTATTCTGCTGGTGCAGTCACTGTGTACATACATTACTTATCCTGTACTGATCCTGAGTTACATCCTGTATTATACTCCAGAGCTGCACTCACTATTCTGCTGGTGCAGTCACTGTGTACATACATTACTTATCCTGTACTGATCCTGAGTTACATCCTGTATTATACTCCAGAGCTGCACTCACTATTCTGCTGGTGCAGTCACTGTGCACATACATTACTTATCCTGTACTGATCCTGAGTTATATCCTGTATTATACTCCAGAGCTGCACTCACTATTCTGCTGGTGCAGTCACTGTGTACATACATTACTTATCCTGTACTGATCCTGAGTTACATCCTGTATTATACTCCAGAGCTGCACTCACTATTCTGCTGGTGCAGTCACTGTGTACATACATTACTTATCCTGTACTGATCCTGAGTTACATGCTGTATTATACTCCAGAGCTGCACTCACTATTCTGCTGGTGCAGTCACTGTGTACATACATTACTTATCCTGTACTGATCCTGAGTTACATGCTGTATTATACTCCAGAGCTGCACTCACTATTCTGCTGGTGCAGTCACTGTGTACATACATTACTTATCCTGTACTGATCCTGAGTTACATGCTGTATTATACTCCAGAGCTGCACTCACTATTCTGCTGGTGCAGTCACTGTGTACATACATTACTTATCCTGTACTGATCCTGAGTTACATCCTGTATTATACTCCAGAGCTGCACTCACTATTCTGCTGGTGCAGTCACTGTGTACATACATTACTTATCCTGTACTGATCCTGAGTTACATCCTGTATTATACTCCAGAGCTGCACTCACTATTCTGCTGGTGCAGTCACTGTGTACATGCTGTATTATACTCCAGAGCTGCACTCACTATTCTGCTGGTGCAGTCACTGTGTACATGCTGTATTATACTCCAGAGCTGCTGCCTGACACTATCTCTAAGGTCAGGCAGCGGCACACAGCATTATAAGTCAGTGTAATGCCCCACACACGGCTCGTGATTCCCGCAATGGACTCGCTCGTGTGAAAAAACGATAAACACATTGTCCACCGTGTCTGACACGTGTGAAAAGGGGGTGTGGCTTCACTAGTAAAGGGGCTTGTGGCTTGAACACAACCATGAACTCCAAAAATTGTGCAAAAATTTGGGGCACAATTACTGACCATTCTCAAAACCTCTTCGGACATCTGGAGACTAAAAACTAACCTTGACCCGATGCTTCTGACAGCTGAGGGTTCGTTACAATTGTGCCCAGTCTACACAATCATCCCGTCAGCAGCAGGAATCTCTCGCCAATGTGTCACCCATCAGGGTCTGGGCAGAGATGGTGGCACTGCTCATGGCATTCCTGGGGCACCGCAGAGCTATAGGCACAGTGTGCCGCCACCGGGTGAACAGGGGCCTATGAAAGCTTTCCTAACACATTGTAAATGCAGCTTTGGTTGTGAATGGAGTAGAAGATGTGATGTAAGCCAAACAATGGAGGCCAGGACTCCTCTCGCTGACCCTGCCTGCCACCCGGAAGGGGCGACGGGGAAAACGCACAAGCACAAGGGCCCTGCCCCTGACATACGCTGAATATTGCACTTTGCTACAGTGTGTCAGCGCAGAGTCCGGGATCGTCTAAGACTGGATACAACCAGAACAAAAACAGAGGTAGGTCCATGCGCTATTACAACGATTTCATTCACTGACAGCAAGCAGAGATCTTAAACTTTAAACAAAGTATATTAGGAAGATGCAATACTTCTAATACAGGGATTTACACATCTGCAGGTTCTCTGCTTGCTGTCAGGTTTCATACCGAAACCTCATTCTAGCGCAATTTCAAGATCTCTTCTTGCTGAGAGTGAACGTGAACACTGGGAAAATAATCTATTAGAAAGACCTTTCCCTTGTCCAAGGACTCGGCCTTGTTCACGCAGGACCGGACGCCGCTGGTTATGAACGTTACAGTCCCACGTGACCAACGCAGATGAGTAAATCGTGGCCACGGATGGAAAACTGCCCCACGAGGTGGCAACAGAGCGGCACGTCGCCCTGCTTACTGCCGGAGACTGCGACTACTGCCCCGTAATAACCTCAGGACAGGGACCCCATCGCACCAAGCCTGTCCCCTAAGACACTGTACAGACCTGCACAGGGCTAGTCTTCGCATCCGAGGGGGCGTGTCCTGCCCGCATATTATACTCCACAGGCAGCGCTGCTCCAGTACATGAGAGGAGGTGATGGCAGCGCCCCCTATGAATGGAACAGGTGCACCAATACCCCATATTTAAGGAGGGGGGGGGGGGGGGCAGGAGGACAGTGGTTGTCCCTGCAGCCGACACAAGGACCACAGAAGTGAAATCTGACTCTAGATATAAAAGTAGTATAAATAGAAATGGCCGCGGCGTCTCCCTGACATTAAAGGTGTCCCAAGATCTAAACTTCTCCCCCACCCACTATCTCCCATAGATAGGGGTCAGGCTGATGGGACCCCCCACCCATCATCATGAGAACAGGGGTCCTGAATCCCCATAATGAATGATGGTGAAGGTAGGTGCGACTGACTGATGGGACGAGCCCTGAAGATCGCCCTCCGCTCCAGGATCTCGGCCCCCGTTCTTGTGGTGGTCGGGCCCCTCTCAAGCAGACACAGCTTCGATAGGCAGTACTGTGCCCCTGCTCTGCAGTCTACGTACACGGTCCGGGGACCGCCGGGGGAGTCCAGTGCCGCAGTCTACGTACACGGTCCGGGGACACCAGCGCCGCAGTCTACGTACACGGTCCGGGGACCGCCGGGGAGACCAGCGCCGCAGTCTACGTACACGGTCCGGGGACACCAGCGCCGCAGTCTACGTACACGGTCCGGGGACCGCCGGGGAGACCAGCGCCGCAGTCTACGTATACAGTCCGGGGACCGCCGGGGAGACCAGTGCCGCAGTCTACGTACACAGTCCGGGGACCGCCGGGGAGACCAGCGCCGCAGTCTACGTACACAGTCCGGGGACCGCCGGGGAGACCAGCGCCGCAGTCTACGTACACAGTCCGGGGACCGCCGGGGAGACCAGCGCCGCAGTCTACGTACACGGTCCAGGGACACCAGCGCCGCAGTCTACGTACACGGTCCGGGGACCGCCGGGGAGACCAGCGCCGCAGTCTACGTACACAGTCCGGGGACCGCCGGGGAGACCAGTGCCGCAGTCTACGTACACGGCCCAGGGACCGCCGGGGAGACCAGCGCCGCAGTCTACGTACACGGCCCAGGGACCGCCGGGGAGACCAGTGCCGCAGTCTACGTACACGGCCCAGGGACTGCCGGGGAGACCAGTGCCGCAGTCTACGTACGCGGCCCGGGGACTGCCGGGGAGACCAGTGCCGCAGTCTACGTACGCGGCCCGGGGACCGCCGGGGAGACCAGTGCCGCAGTCTACGTACACAGTCCGGGGAGACCAGTGCCGCAGTCTACATACACAGTCTGGGGACCGCCGGGGGAGTCCCGTGCCGCAGTCTACGTACACAGTCTGGGGACCACCGGGGGAGTCCCGTGCCGCAGTCTACGTACACGGCCCGGGGACCGCCGGGGAGACCAGCGCCGCAGTCTACGTACACAGTCTGGGGACCGCCGGGGGAGTCCCGTGCCGCAGTCTACGTACACAGTCCGGGGACCGCCGGGGAGACCAGTGCCGCAGTCTACGTACACAGTCCAGGGACCGCCGGGGAAAGCAGCACCGCAGTCTACCTACACAGTCCGGGGAGACCAGTGCCGCAGTCTACGTACACAGTCTGGGGACCGCCGGGGAGACCAGCACCGCAGTCCAGGGACCGCCGGGGAAAGCAGCACCGCAGCTTACGTACACAGTCCGGGGGCGCTGGGGAGACCAGCACAGCAGTCCATGTACACAGTCCGGGGACCGCCGGGGAAAGCAGCACCGCAGCTTACGTACACAGTCCGGGGGCGCCGGGGAGACCAGCACCGCAGTCCAGGGACCGCCGGGGAAAGCAGCACCGCAGCTTACGTACACAGTCCGGGGGCGCTGGGGAGACCAGCACAGCAGTCCATGTACACAGTCCGGGGACCGCCGGGGAAAGCAGCACCGCAGCTTACGTACACAGCCCGGGGACCGCCGGGGAGACCAGCACCGCAGTCCAGTGACCACCGGGGAGACCCCAGATACAGAGGAAAGAAGATATGCCCCCAAAAAGGCATAAAAGCCCTATGGGGGGAGGGGAAGACACTACATATATAATACACCCCAAACCCCGATGAACAGTAATTACTATCCATCCCCCCGGCAAAAATAACCACATGGGCGACAAGCGCGCCAGGTTACACACAGACAGGCGACAACTCCGCCAGATTATTTATCCACGCAGCACACTTTTGGGGAGGTTTTCTTCCTACGGAAGGTCTACATATAAGTGTCCCGTGTCCGCTCCTCCTCCCCTTTCTTCTTACAACTCAGCTCTGACCGTCTGTAAGGCTCCCGGCTGCTGCAGCAGCCCTCCCCCGCTGCTCTGTCTGCAGTACAAGACAACGGACGTTAGGCCCCGCCCCTCCGCCTTCTTCCTGTCAAATTAAACATTTCTAAAATAAATAAAAAATAAACTGAGAAGCGGCAGAGACTCCTGCAGACTGACGACCACCGCGGGAGAGTATCTATGGTCGACCATTACCATGGTTACAGGTACTGAGTGGAGACGCCAGCCAGTAGTCACAGGCACCTGACCAAAAAGCAGAAGGTACACGGAGTCGCTGCCATAGACGTACAGTACGTGTATCTGCCAACAACGTGGAACTCAAAATTAACCGGAGCCAAACTGCCCCCGTCTGAGGCCCTGTCTCCTGAAAACAGCGCCACCCCTGTTCACAGGCTGCGTGCGGTATAGCAACTAAGCCCAATTCACTCCAATAGAGCCGAGCTGCAATACCAGACACAACCCATGGACAGGGGTGGCGCTGTTGTGGGAGAAAAGAAGCCACTATTCTCTAATCCTGGAGAACCCCCTTTAACTCTCAACATCTACACCACCAGACGTTCAGGCCTCAGAGCATGCTAGGAGTTGTAGTTCTACAACAGCTTGGGGCCTACTGCCATGTATGCAGCCCTCGTAGAGTGCGCTTTATGTGAGACAAAGCAAAGAAAAAAAACGACTGGAAAAAATAATAAAGCAGAGCACGGACGATGCTTTACGGGACCCCGACATCTGCTCCGTCTTGATTTTGGTGACCCCCCTCCCCATAATTCACAAACTTTCTTGCCCGCCTGACACATGAGGAAACAGCAAAACGGACACGTGCTGGGCGATATACGCAAAGCATCATGGGAGCGGAGACTGTAAACACAGCTCTGCTGCACGCTGGGGGTGGGGTGCTGCGCCTCGCACCAGGGGGCACGCCAAAACAAAAACAACCCCCAGCGACCCCTCGAGGACAAGATAACGCCAGAACATGTTCAGAGCCAAGGACTCTGTGCGGATGGAGGAGGTTGTAGTGGCCCAGACACCGGGCCTTCACTCTCCACAGATTAGAAGTGTTCCGGCTGTTGAAAAAACTACAATCCCCAACGTGGCCCCGACAGCTTACATGACAAACACCAGGATTTACAATTTCATTCATATACAGGAAAACCGGATGAAACCGAGCGACTGAAGCCACAGGATCAGTCTACCTCCTAAGATGACACAAGGACCGTCTTTTCGGCGTTCACCGGTGTCGCTCCGGTCACTATGGTTGAAGGGGCGTGGCCTCTGTGCACCAGAATGGCTGACAACAGAGAGCAATACATTACAGTAACAGGCACAGCCCAGCCGCCTTAATGTGGGAATAACCCCGCTGATACGCCAAACCAGAGCGCAGCAAACCCCGGCCCGACCACAGGAGCCACTACCCCCCCCCCCCCGGTAAACGATACATTGTTGCAGGATTCGAATACATAAACCAACAGCTCAGAACACAAGTGATACATTCTATACACTGTTACCGGGACTGAACCAAGCTGAGGGGGAGGGGGGATTAGTCACATGTATGTATGGAGGCTCCACAACCACGCCCCCTAGTCTCCCAGTATGCTCTGTGTTTACATACAATCCCAGTATAAACATTCACTCCCCCAATCACTCAGGTGCCCCCCCTCTATTGGAGTACCCCCCTCCTTTCAGTCACCCCAACATTTTCTAAGCGTCCCCCCTCTGCATTAACCTCCAATGACGCACTCTGCCGCAACTTTCCCAACTGTTCCGTCAACACCCCCAAACCCACCCTTGACGTATCCCTCCATTTTTCAGTATTACTAATTTTTGCCCCCCCCCCCCCCCCCTTCGACCCTGGCAGCCCCAGTCTCCCTGGCAGCCCCAGTCCCCCCGGCACAAGGCAGAACCCCCAGTCCCCCTGGCACAAGGCAGAACCCCCAGTCCCCCAGACCCGAGGCAGAAGCCCTAGCAGCACCCCCAGCCCCCTGGCAGCACCACTGGTACCCCCAGTCTCCCTGGCACCCCCAGCCCCCCTGGCAGAACCCCCAGCCCCCCCGGCAGAACCCCCAGCAGCACCCCTGGTACCCCCAGTCTCCCTGGCAGAACCCCTGGCACCCAGCAGCACCACTAGTACCCCCAGTCTCCCTGGCACCCAGCAGCACCCCCAGTCCCCTGGCAACCAGCAGCACCCCTGGTACCCCCAGTCTCCCTGGCACCCAGCAGCACCCCCAGCACCACCACTGGTACCCCCAGTCCCCGTGGCACCCGGCAGCACCCCCAGGTGGGAGGGCCCCCCAGTTTGCACATGCTCCAGTTTCTGGTAAAAGCTTTGTGTGATTGATCAGACCCCCCCTCCGCCCCGACTACAGCCCCCATTGCTGACCCCTCCCCCCTCAGCTGTCAATCCTGCTGTCACCGGCACCCCTCCCCCCCGGTACTCACACTCGGGGCAGCTGCAGCGGCGGGGCCCCCCTCCTCTGGAACACGCCGTCCACGAACACCCCATTCTTGCCCAGGCAGCGGAGGTAGAACTCCCCCCCGCCCTCCTCCTCGTCCCCGGCGGTGAAGATCTCCAGGTGGCGGCGGGAGATGAAGCTGGAGTGCCCCATGCTGACATCCACTGAGCCCTGCGACGAGTTCCGGCCTATAGTCACCGAGCGCTTCTTCATCAGGTACTCGAACTCTCGGCCCTCCAGCCGGGCCACCACCGACACCCCGCCGCTCATCACCACCGCCGCCATCTTGTCAGCACACACGGAGGGGAGGAAGGGGACGGACGGACGCACGCCCGGGGGCGGCTGACGGGAGCTCCGGGGACCGGCGGCGGCGGCGGAGGCCAGCAAGAGAAAAGGAAAGGGGGAGGCGCAGCCTAACGTGAAGCGCACGCAGCCGACGGGCGGCAGCCAATAGGAGGGGCCGGCTTGGGAAACGTCACCGAGGGGGCGTGTCCCTAGCGGTTCGGTTGAGACTTGCATTGACTGGGAAGAGGTCATTGAAAGGCGGGGCTTACCGTTAGGTTGAGGCGTACTGAAGGGTTGCTAATGACAGCGGTGGGCGGGGCTAGAGCGGGTTTGGTTGTAGCGCGACTTGGGGGTTGGTTGTGGCGGAGAGAGCGGCCTGGGCCTGCAATGTGGACGGGAGGGGTTTATTATATCAACAGCATGGCCGGGCCGCAATCACACAAACACGGCCACAACAACAACAAACCGCTCAGGAGGAGGCTCCGCGGTGCGGGCGTGTGCGGGGCCGGGAGGCATCCGCCCGAGCTGAGGGCCAAATGTGAGGGGGTCATACAGTTACCGTAAAATGACCGAATGTGTGACAGAAAATACCGTGACATCCTAACCGTCCCATATTTACCTCAGAGCTGCCCCGAACCTGGAAATAATTTACCTCAGACTGTGAAGATACAACATGTCTGACAGGAATACAAGAAAACAAGCATCGGAATGCACCCAAATATCGTTTACCTCAGAAACGTGCCGACATTTTTGGAGATACTTTAAAAAAAATAAAATAAAAAAAGCTAAATGATTTTACCTCAGAACTAATGCGAAATGTTACATTTTACCTAAAAAAAATCGATGATATATCAAATTTACAAAAAAATCCAATGAAGTGTCAAATTTACCTAAAAAAGCGATGATTTATCAAATTTACCCCAAAAATGCGGCGATCTATATCAAATTTACCTAAAAAATGCAGTGATCTATCAAATTTACCTAAAAAAATTAAAATATTTCAAATTTACCTTAAAAATGCAGTAATATATACATTTTTCCTAAAAACTGAGGTGATATATCAAATTTACCTAAAAAATGTGGAGAAAAAAATCTAAATGGCTGACAGGACTATAAATATTGAACTAGCGCACTTCTGCCATTGGAATTATTGGGAAATGTGGACGTCTACGACAGAAATACTGTAAAATAACACATTGCAATTCACCAAAACGGCAAATGTTCCTCAGAATTGTGAAATTTTAGATACACTGAAAAAAAATACAATATGGTAAAACATTTACCTCAGAACTGCTGAGATATGTTGAATCTTACCTTAAAAATGTGGTTATATATAAATTTCTAGAAAAAAAATATGAGGTGATGTATCAAGTTTACAAAAAAAGGGAAATTAGTCGTAAAAAAATCAATCAAAATGGCCGACAGGACTATAAATATTGTACAAGCGTACTTCTGCCATTGGAATTAACAGAAATGTGGAAGTGTCTGACAGGAATACAGTAAAATAATGCACCAAAACAAGCACATTTACCTCAGAAATGTGTTGAAATTTTAGTTTTGCTTTGGAAAACAGCTAAATAATAATCCATTTATCTCAGAAATACTGTAAATTCTTATATTTACCTCAGAACTGCAGTGATATGTTAAATTGACCTAAAAATGCAGTTCTATATCAAATGAATCTAAAAAAAACTAAAAACTTTGGGTCTTGTCATAAGAGGTATTAAAGGTGCTTCCCCCACTGCCCTACAAAAAGCCTCTCAGAGGCTACTTATGGGTAGTGTACTTTCCCACTGCCCTACGAAAGGCTGTCAGAAGCTACTTTTGGGTAGTGTACCTTTTGGTGAGAGATTATTAACTGTGAGGCTGCTTTCACACTGCCGGCAGGCTGGTCCGTGCTACCGCAAGTCCACCATGCTGGCGGAATTCCGCTCCGGCCCCATTCATTATAATGGGGGAGGGCCGTAGGCTGCTTTTTTTTGTCGGGCCACCTTTCGGAATGTTTGCCGTGCTGCGGCCCAACCTTCGGCCCGCCTCCATTATAGTGAATGGGGCCAGAGAGGACTTCCGCTAGCACAGTGGGCTTGTGGTAGCACGGATCCGGCAGGGGAAGGCTACAGCCAGTGTTAAATTAGCCTTAGGCATGCCTCCATCATGCACTCAAATACGTTTTGCCCAGATGACAGAATTTGAGAGGAGGTGCATCACTGGACTGAGAGAAGCAGGATGGTCATTTTGATGAATCGCTCACCATCTAGTCTGTTCTGACCTCGCTGTTAGGAGATGTTGGGAGCAGTAGTTATATGTGGGCATACATGGGGGAACAGGCTCAGGTCAGTCCAGACAGACCACCAGTGGAGGATCATTTGATCTGGTGACAAGCACGAGCAGCTCCCACAGGTTTGTTGTCCACCATCCAGACATAGGTGGCCCCTTCATTAGTCCAGGCTCTGTTTTGGATCTGACGATGGTCGGGTTGGAGTATGGAGGCCTCATGGTGAGCGCTTTAGTCCTACCTGTAGAGCGACCCACTGCCCCCTGCTGGTGTGATGATCTGGGAGCCAAAGCATATGACAGTCGGATATGTGCAGGACATCCTACCGCCACATGTGCTCCTCTGATGGCAGGATAATGCTCGCCTGCACACAGGGAGGGTTTTCCAGGAATGTCTCCTCCACATTACAACACTTCATGGACCACTGGTCACCAGATTTATTACCAGTCCAACCTCTTTAGGACCAGCTGGGACATCAGCTTCTCCAGCCTCCGAGTGTGAGGGATCTATAGGCCAATCAGTGGGCACCTGTATGCCTCCATATCCAACCGTATCTCATCTTTTATCCAGGCTAGAGGCCAAATCTCATCTTTTATCTCGGCTAGAGGGCATATCTCATCTTGTGTCCAGGCCAGAGGTCGTATCTCATATCCTATCCAGACTAGAGGCCGTATCTCATCTCGTATCTAGGCTAGAGGTCGTATCTCATCATGTATCCAGGGTAGAGGCCATATCTCATCTTGCATCTAGGCTAGAGGCCAAATCTCATCTTTTATCTCAGCTAGAGGCCGTATGTCATCTTGTGTCCAGGCCAGAGGTCGTATCTCATATCCAGGCTAGAGGCTGTATCTAGGCTAGAGGCCGTATCGCATCTCGTATCCAGGCTAGAGGTCGTATCTCATCTTGTATCCAGGCTAGAGGCTGTATCTCATATTGTGTCCAGACTAGAGGCCGTATCTCATCTTGTATCCAGGCTAGAGGCTGTATCTCATCTTGTATTCAGGCTAGAGGTCGTATCTCATCTTTTATCCAGGCTAGAGGCCGTATCTCATCTTGTATCTAGGATAGAGGCCGTATCTCATCTTGTATCCAGGCTAGAGGCTGTATCTCATCTTGTATCCAGGCTGAAGGCTGTATTTCATCTTGTGTCCAGGCTAGAGGCCCTATCTCATCTTGTATCCAGGCTAGAGGCTGTGTCTCATCTTGTATCCAGGCTAGAGGTTGTATCTCATCTTGTATGCAGGCTAGAGGCCGTATCTCATCTTGTATCCAGGCTAGAGGCCGTATCTCATCTTGTATCCAGGTTAGAGGCTGTATCTCATCTCGTTTCCAGAGTAGAGGCCATATCTCACCTCGTATCCAGGCTAGAGGTCATATCTCATCTTGTATCCAGAATAGACACCGTATCTCACCTTGTATCTAGAGTAGAGGCCGTATCTCATCTTGTATCTAGGCTAGAGGCCATATCTCATCTCGTATCCAGGCTAGAGGTTGTATCTCATCATGTATCCAGGGTAGAGGCCATATCTCATCTTGCATCTAGGCTAGAGGCCAAATCTCATCTTTTATCTCGGCTAGAGGCCATATCTCATCTTGTGTCCAGGCCAGAGGTCGTATCTCATATCCAGGCTAGAGGCCGTATCTCATTTCGTATCTAGGCTAGAGGCCGTATCTCATCTTGTATCTAGGCTAGAGGTCGTATCTCATCTCGTATCCAGGCTAGAGGTCGTATCTCATCTCGTATCCAGGCTAGAGGTCGTATCTCATCTTGTATCCAGGCTAGAGGCCATATCTCACCTTGTATTCAGGTTAGAGGCTGTATCTCATCTCGTTTTCAGGATAGAGGCCTATCTCTTCTTGTATCCAGGCTAGAGGCCGTATCTCATCTCGTATCTAGGCTAGAGGTCGTATCTCATCATGTATCCAGGGTAGAGGCCATATCTCATCTTGCATCTAGGCTAGAGGCCAAATCTCATCTTTTATCTCAGCTAGAGGCCGTATGTCATCTTGTGTCCAGGCCAGAGGTCGTATCTCATATCCAGGCTAGAGGCTGTATCTAGGCTAGAGGCCGTATCGCATTTCGTATCCAGGCTAGAGGTCGTATCTCATCTTGTATCTAGGCTAGAGGTCGGATCTCATCTCGTATCCAGGCTAGAGGTCGTATCTCATCTCGTATCCAGGCTAGAGGTCGTATCTCATCTTGTATCCAGGCTAGAGGCCATATCTCACCTTGTATTCAGGTTAGAGGCTGTATCTCATCTCGTTTTCAGGATAGAGGCCTATCTCATCTTGTATCCAGGCTGAAGGCTGTATTTCATCTTGTGTCCAGGCTAGAGGCCCTATCTCATCTTGTATCCAGGCTAGAGGCTGTGTCTCATCTTGTATCCAGGCTAGAGGTTGTATCTCATCTTGTATGCAGGCTAGAGGCCGTATCTCATCTTGTATCCAGGCTAGAGGCCGTATCTCATCTTGTATCCAGGTTAGAGGCTGTATCTCATCTCGTTTCCAGAGTAGAGGCCATATCTCACCTCGTATCCAGGCTAGAGGTCATATCTCATCTTGTATCCAGAATAGACACCGTATCTCACCTTGTATCTAGAGTAGAGGCCGTATCTCATCTTGTATCTAGGCTAGAGGCCATATCTCATCTCGTATCCAGGCTAGAGGTTGTATCTCATCATGTATCCAGGGTAGAGGCCATATCTCATCTTGCATCTAGGCTAGAGGCCAAATCTCATCTTTTATCTCGGCTAGAGGCCATATCTCATCTTGTGTCCAGGCCAGAGGTCGTATCTCATATCCAGGCTAGAGGCCGTATCTCATTTCGTATCTAGGCTAGAGGCCGTATCTCATCTTGTATCTAGGCTAGAGGTCGTATCTCATCTCGTATCCAGGCTAGAGGTCGTATCTCATCTCGTATCCAGGCTAGAGGTCGTATCTCATCTTGTATCCAGGCTAGAGGCCATATCTCACCTTGTATTCAGGTTAGAGGCTGTATCTCATCTCGTTTTCAGGATAGAGGCCTATCTCTTCTTGTATCCAGGCTAGAGGCCGTATCTCATCTTGTATCCAGGCTAGAGGCCGTATCTCATCTTGTATCCAGGCTAGAGGCTGTATCTCATCTAGTTTCCAGACTAGAGGCCCTATCTCATCTCGTATCCAGGCTAGAGGCTGTATCTCATCTTGTATCCAGGCTGAAGGCTGTATTTCATCTTGTGTCCAGGCTAGTGGCCCTATCTCATCTTGTATCCAGGCTAGAGGCTGTGTCTCATCTTTTATCCAGGCTAGATGTTGTATCTCATCTTGTATCCAGGCTAGAGGCCGTATCTCATCTTGTATCCAGGTTTAGAGGCTGTATCTCATCTTGTTTCCAGACTAGAGGCCATATCTCATCTTGTATGCAGTCTAGAGGTCGTATCTCATCTCGTATCCAAGCTAGAGGTCATATCTCATCTTGTATCCAGGATAGACACTGTATCTCATCTCGTATCTAGAGTAGAGGCCGTATCTCATCTTATATCCAAGCTAGAGGCCATATTTCATCTCGTATCCAGGCTAGAGGCGTACAATTTCTCCCAATAAACTTCTCTCCTTTGTCTTTAATATTGTATGTCTTACAGATATGAGCATTGCATTCACACTGAGACAGTTAGATATACAGTGACATATTAAATTCACCATGAAAAAAAGCAATAGAGTAAAAAAAAAAAAATGACCTCAAATTTTATAAAATCTTACATTTACCTCACAAATGCAGTGAAATGTGGAAATAACCAACAGACCAACAGGAATGTGATTTAGTAATAAATGGGGCACCTGTTTGCGTTAGAATTAGGACTCGTGGACGTGGCGATTGACTTACAGCGGCATCCGTTGGGTTCTGTCAAGGTGTCTTCTCGTTGTGACCAGAAATATAGCGATGTGTGCTGCCTCCAACAAAGGTTACCTTAAAATTACTGTAAAATAGAAAATATCTGCATTTTGTGTTTTTACATTTATATCTCTATTTCGCCACAGCAATCTGCACCTGCTAGGGGTTGTGCGGGCTGAATTTTCCACAATAAAATTATGCATTGAAATATCAAATATACCTCACAAATGTGGTGGGATCTTAGATTTACCTAGAAGAATGGACAAATTAATAAAAAATAAAAAACTAACTAACTGTGAACTATATGTGGTACCCTGGAGTAGGGGTGCTGAAAGTCTGTTTCCTCTATGCAAAGTTATAAACTTCTTACTTTATTTCAATTAAATGGGTTAACTTGCACTGACTTATACTGTGTAACTGCATTTTATATCTTGTGATATATATCCTCTTCATTTGCACTACATTTGTGAGGCTCTGTGGAAAGGATTAACGAATACTGAGAGACTTTTGGGACTTTGAATAAGAAACTGGTAATTTTCCACAGCTCTCATAAGGTTTAAAAAAGAACATGTTTTGGAGAGATAAAGCCAGACTGGTTTACCACCAAAACCAGACAGACTGACCTTGTGACTGTCTGTTTTAGCTATGTTGTTATGTCTGGAAACTTTTTTTTTGGTCTTGAAAAACTGTTGTGTCATTGCCATTGAGTATCATTGAAGCTCTAATGTAAGCCTATGAGAGACGGAAAGTGTAACATTGTATCTGTTTGTGCTGAGTTTCTCTGCTCCACCCCTCCCTCTAGAAGGTTCCAGTCTAGCTAGAAATGGTATATAAGGAAAGCAGTAATAGTCCCTAGTGTTATGAAGTTAGTGAT
The DNA here is from genome assembly GCF_014858855.1 of Bufo gargarizans. Taxonomy (NCBI): domain Eukaryota; kingdom Metazoa; phylum Chordata; class Amphibia; order Anura; family Bufonidae; genus Bufo; species Bufo gargarizans. Next base: position 8,107,995 of record NC_058085.1, read on the forward strand.
CAGTGCTTCAAGGAGAAAACTCTGCCAGACCACCTGAGTGACCAAAAGCCACCCAGACTACTGAGCTACAGACCTTAGGCCTTTGACCAGGGTACCAGCCTTCTGAAGAGAAAGAAAGTGACAGCTAGCTCAGGCCTTTTCTCAGCATCATACCCTTCTTCTGCCAGGGAGGAGACTGGAGAAGCCAGCCCAATGCTTCACCTGTATTGTTTTGCACCTGAATCCCTCCAGTAAAGAAGCACTCTGGTTTACTGCAGACCCTGACTCTTTGCACTTATTTCCCATTCAAGTGCACCACGCCTTACCATCCCTTCCGGAGAGCAGCAACACGTGGTGACTGGAGATGTCGCGAACATAAAATTTTCGGTTCGCGAACGGCAAATGCATATTTTCGCAAATGTTCGCGAACCAGGCGAACCGCCATTGACTTCAATAGGCAGACGAATTTTAAAACCCACAGGGACTCTTTCTGGCCACAATAGTGATAGAAAGGTTGTTTCAAGGGGACTAACACCTGGACTGTGGCATGCCGGAGGGGGATCCATGGCAAAACTCCCATGGAAAATTACGTAGTTGACGCAGAGTCGGGTTTTTATCCATAAAGGGCATAAATCACTCAACATTCCTAAATTGTTTGGAATAACGTGCTTTAAAACATCAGGTATGATGTTGTATCGATCAGGTAGTGTAAGGGTTACGCCCGCTTCACAGTGACAGACCAAACTATGACAGACCAAACTCCCTGTTTAACGCACCGCAAACAGTCCATTTGCACAACCGCAAACTCCCCATTTGCACAAGGTTGGATACCAAGCTAGCCATGTCCCGTTCCTTGTCCTCACTGATGTCATTGAAGGTCTCTTCCTCCACCCAGCCACGTACAACACCAAGGGTCCCCGAAAGGTGACAACAAGCGCCCTGGGACGCCTGCTGTGTTTTGTCTTCCACCTCCTCAAAGCCACCTTCCTCCTCTGACTCCTCTTCTTCAGACTCCTCTCTCTGCATTGCCTCTCTCTGCGTTATTATAAGGTGTGTTAAGTAGTACTATTCCTATCAGGGGACGTGTATATGGAATCGATTTTAGGAACCGGGAGATGGAAAAAGATGCTTGGTTGGTCCTCCTACTTCCAATTTGGGGCACTGCACGTGCAATCGAATGTGCCACCAGATATGAGTGGTGTGTTAAGTAGTACTATTCCTATCAGTTTAATCCCTGTTACGTCCCCTATCAGGGGATGTGTATATGGAATCGATTTTAGGAACCGGGAGATGGAAAAAGATGCTTTAATCAGTTAAATCACTGTTACGTTCACTAGTATTATTATTATAAGGTGTGTTTAGTAGTACTATTCCTATCAGTTTAATCCCTGTTACGTCCCCTATCAGGGGACGTGTATGGAATAGAGTTTAGACAACCGCAAAGAGTTGTCAATAGTTGACACACTCATGACATAAATTGTATTCCTCTATGCGTCAATCTTGGTGTAGTGATGACTGTGCTCGTGCGCACGTTTGGGAGATTGCAGGCGATGGTTTTTTTCAAAGCCTATGGTCGTGCTGAGGTAGTTCAGTGACAGTTAAGTGACCCAGAAAACAATGATTTTGCAGTGTGGGCCCATTGTTGGCCTAGTAAGCTTTAATGATCACCTTAGATGATCACAAAGAAAATTAATGTTTTTTCTATGCAAAATTACCCAGCCGATTGCTTTTGGTCTGTTCACAATGAATCAACGACCTTATCATCTGGGGTGTGCCAACATTGCCATTGCCAACACACTCATAGAGGTGGTCGCTTCATTGTGATACGCAAGCCCCTTCACCACAACAAGGTAACGATCACGAAGGGGAATTGACACATGTATGTGCCTTTTTTTTTTTTGGTTTTTGAAGCCACAGTGCAGCACCAGAGACCAGAAAAAATAGGCATGTCCTGAAAAACTAGGTATTGTTGCAACCGCTGCTGTAGCAGCGTCCAGAAAAATTGATGTTTCCCAGGCAGAAAGTGCCCTAAAACATTGCGACTTGAACCCTAGTTGATGGCGGATAAGTCACGCAAGTCATCTGGCATTCAGAGATAAAATACAACAGCGTGTGGACCATTTTTAGCCCAAGGCAGCTCATCTCAGTCATCAGGCCTTTTTTAGTCGAATGTATCGCCCACTGTCAGTCCCTTCGGGATCCATCCCTCATTCATCCTAATAAAGGTGAGGTAATCTAGACTTTTTTTTACCTAGGCGACTTCTCTTCTCAGTGACAATACCTCCTGCTGCACTGAAGGTCCTTTCTGACAGGACACTTGAAGCGGGCAGGCCAGAAGTTCTATCCGCAAATTGGGATAGCTCAGGCCACAGGTCAAGCCTGCACACCCAATAGTCAAGGGGTTTCATCGCTCCCCAGAGTGTCGATATCTGCAGTTAAGTCGAGGTAGTCGGCTACCTGTCAGTCGAGTCGTTCTCTGAGGGTGGACCCTGAAGGGCTGTGGCGATGCGTAGGACTTAAAAAGCTCTGCATCAACAACACGTCTGTAAAGCGTTCTGTCCTTGCCGGCATGGTCGTGGGAGGAGGAGGATTACTTTCACCTCTTCCCCTGTTAGATTTCCGTTGTGCTGTGACATCACCCTTATACGCTGTGTAAAGCATACTTTTTAATTTATTTTGGAACTGCTGCATCCTTTCCGACTTCCGGTAATTCGGTAACATTTCAGGCACTTTTTGCTTATACCGGGGGTCTAGTAGCGTGGACACCCAGTACAGGTCGTTCTCCTTCAGCCTTTTTATACGAGGATCCCTTAACAGGCACGACAGCATGAAAGACCCCATTTGCACAAGGTTGGATGCCAAGCTACTCATGTCCTGTTCCTCGTCCTCAGTGATCTCAATGAAGGTCTGTTCTCCCCCCCCCCCAGCCACGTACAACACCACTCCCGGTACCAGATAGGTGACAACGAGCACCCTGGGATGCCTGTTGTGGTTGGTCTTCCTCCTCCTCAAAGCCACATTCCTCCTCTGACTCCTCTTCCAGCGTTGCCGCAGGTCCAGCAAGCAGTGCTGATACAACTGTTTCTGGTGGTGATGATGGTGACCACAACTCTTCCTCTTCACGCTCATCTACGGCCTGATCCAGCACTCTTCCAGGGCACGCTCCAGGAAGAAAACAAATGGGATGATGTCGCTGATGGTGCCTTCGGTGCGACTGACTAGGTTTGTCACCTCCTCAAAAGGACGCATGAGCCTACAGGCATTGCACATGAGCGTCCAGTAACGTGGCAAAAAAATTCCCAGCTCCGCAGAGGCTGTCCTAGCACCCCGGTCATACAAATACTCGTTGACAGCTTTTTCTTGTTGGAGCAGGCGGTCAAACATTAGGAGTGTTGAATTCAAACGTGTCGGGCTGTCGCAAATCAAGCGCCTCACTGGCATGTTGTTTCTCCGCAGGATATCTTAAAAGTGCGCCATGGCCGTGTAGGAACGCCTGAAATTGCCACACACCTTCCTGGCCTGCTTGAGGACGTCCTGTAAGCCTGGGTACTTATGCACAAAGCGTTGTACGATCAGATTACACACATGTGCCATGCACGGCACATGTGTCAACTTGCCCAAATTCAATGCCGCCAACAAATTGCTTCCGTTGTCACACACCACTTTGCCGATCTCCAGTTGGTGCGGAGTCAGACACTGATCCACCTGTGCGTTCAGGGCGGACAGGAGTGCTGGTCCGGTGTGACTCTCTGCTTTCAGGCAAGTCAACCCCAAGACGGCGTGATACTGCCGAATCCGGGATGTGGAATAGCCCCTGGGGAGCTGGGGGGTGTCGTTGACGTGGAGCAAGCTGCAGCAGCAGAAGAGGACTCAGCCGAGGAGGTTATGGAAGAGGATGGAGTGGGAGGAGTAGAGGAGGTGGCAGCAGGCCTGCCTGCAAGTCGTGGCGGTGTCACCAACTCCTCTGCAGAGCCACGCATTCCATGCTTGGCAGCCGTCAGCAGGTTTACCCAATGCGCAGTGTAGGTGATATACCTGCCCTGACCGTGCTTTGCAGACCAGGTATCAGTGGTCAGATGGACCCTTGCCCCAACACTGTATGCCAGAGATGCCATGACTTCCTTTTGCACAATGGAGTACAGGTTGGGGATTGCCTTTTTGTGCAAATAAATTTCGGCCGGGTACCTTCCACTGCGGTGTCCCAATAGCTACAAATTTTTTGAAGGCCTCAGACTCCACCAGCTTTTATGGTAAAATCTGGCGGGCTAAGAGTTCAGACAACCCAGCTGCCAGACGCCAGGGAAGGGGGTGACTTTGTAACATTGGCTTCTTACGCTCAAATATGTCCTTGACAGACACCTGACTGTGGGCAGATGAGCAGGAACTGCTCAAGGCAAGAGGTGGAGTGGCGGGTGGTTGAGAGGGGGCAAGGAGGACAGCAGTGGTTGACGTGGCTGAAGATGCTGGACGAGGAGGAGGAGGATGGTGGCTTTGAGTTTGTGTGCTGCTTTTACTCATGTGTTGATCCCATAGGCGTTTGTGATGTGAGATCATGTGCCTTCGCAAAGCAGTTGTACTTAGGTGGGTGTTGGACTTCCCACGACTCAGTTTCTTTTGGCACAGGTTGCAAAAGGCATCGCTGTTGTCAGAGGCAGACACACACAAAAAATGCCACACTGCTGAGCTTTGCAATGATGGCATTCTGGTGGTGGCAACAGCATGCGTTGATTGGCGTGCTGTCTGGCTGACCCCGGGCGCCGATACATGCTGTCTGACTGTGCCACTAGCTCCTTGTGACGACCTCCCCCTGCTTCCAACTCGTCTCCTCCTCCTCTCTGTCTCCCCATCTGAACTTTCCCTCTGTTGTTCTTCTCTTCGAGCGGGCACCCACGTGACATCCACGGACACATCGTCATCAACCGCTTTTGACAACTCAGCAAAGGAAGCAGCAGCAGGTAAAACATCATCATCACACCTGACGTCCATATGTGTAATGCTGCCTGACTGAGACATATCCCTGTTATCTACATCCTCTGGCAATATTGGTTGTGCATCACTAATTTCATCCTACTGATGTGTAAATAACTGCTCTGACAGATCAAGTGAAGCGGCTGTGGTGCTAGTGTTGGTGGTGGCGGCAGGCGGGCGAGTGGTAACTTAAGAGGTGCCCGAAGCTGAGCTGGAGGAGGATGGTGCGTCAAGGTTCCGAGCGGAAGCTGTGGAAGATTGGGCGTCCTGTGTTAGCCAGTCAACTATGTCCTCAGAACTTTTCGAGTTCAGGGTACGTGGCCTCTGAACACTGGGCATTATTCTAGGGCCAAAGGGAATCACAGCACCATGACCACGACGGCCCCTGCGGGGTGGCCTGCCTCTGCCTGTCATTTTTTTTAGATTGGTTAGGTTGTACTATACGTGCAAGCTACTGTGACACCAGATATGAATGGCGCTGAAGTGAAACTATGCTCTGGCACTGGGCCTTAGACACACAAACACGTGTGTAACTGACTGCTATTTATTCAGTCCAAATTGTTGTTTTTCTTTACATATAATCGAATGTGACACCAGATATGAATGGCGCTGAAGTGACACTATGCACTGCACTGGGCCTTAGACACACAAACACGTGTGTAACTGACTGCTAGTTATTCAGTCCAAATTGTTGTTTTTCTTTAAATGTAATCGAATGTGACACCAGATATGAGTTGCGCTGGTGACACTATGCACTTGCAGGGCTGTGAGCCTGACACACACGCTGGCAGGCAGGCAACTGCAATTTGATTACACAGGAAAAAAAAAAGCAGACTGATGTTCTAGCCCTAAAAAGGGATTTTTGGGGTGTTGTTCTTACAGCAGAGATCAGATGAGTCTTTCAGGACTGGAGTGGACACTGAATACACTGGCCTAGCTATCGATTTCCCTATTAAATCAGCAGCAGCAGCACTGTCCCTCCTCTCACTAAGAATGCAGCTTCTGAATGAATCTAAAATGGATGCTGTCCAGGAGGTGGGAGGGTCTGCTGCTGATTGGCTGGAATGTGTCTGCTGACTGTGAGGTACAGGGTCAAAGTTTATTTAATGATGATGAATAGGGGGCGGACTGAACATCGCGAATGTTCGCCCGCCGCGGCGAACGCGAACAAGCTATGTTCGCCGGGAACTGTTCGCCTGGCAAATAGTTCGGGACATCACTAGTTATGACAACTCAACCGTGTCCGGGGGATCCAGTGTAGCGTTAGGGCCACCCCAAACCCGGCCACTGCATATACAAATGGCCGACATGACTATAATTGTGGTCGTGACAACCAAGAGAATGCACCCCGTCCCACCTGAGACTACCCTGCCCCTAAGCGGTTAGAGTTATGCCGCACCGTAATAGAGACACCTGAAAGAGGGCATCCCCTTTAAGAGTAGTGGATAGTATGGGTGGGTGGGGAAACGCTGTAACGACGTACAGAGTGAGAGGGACGCTGGCTGTTGAAGTAGGCAGCCATGACCCTCCCACAAATACAGGCCAATGAATCGGCCTTACACTTGTGAGAATGCACCCCTTCCCACCTACTGCACCATAGTAGGGACACCTGAAAGAGGGCAAAAGACATACTGAGTAGCTGGAGTAAATCACAAAACCAGACTTTGGAAAGCCATTGACATCTAGTTTTGGGGTAAGGTATGTATCGGCAAAAAACATGAGGAGCGCCAACGACCCACCTTCTGGGTGGCATGCTCCGGTACCTGATTCTTGGAGGCCGTGGATGCTGCCCCTATACGGTATGGATGTCCTGAGGTCGCCGCCCAAACTGGCAACTAAGGAGTAGCGAGTGGTACCACCCCGAAAGGCAATAGTGGACTATCTGGCCTGAACCCAGCTAAGACTGTCTGCAACTGACGAAGAACTCTGACAGGGCACCATCGATGAGACGTCGGGAAATAGGACACTGGGACTGGGGGACCCATCTGCGAGGTCTTGGATGTCCTCAGCAGCAGCACGTAACCCTCGGGACCCTGGACCAACTGGCTGACTGTGAGGAACTTGCTACTACTAGGGGGAACAAGTAAACTCCCCAGGCTTCAAGGAACCATAGAAGGCTAAGTAAACAGCGGATTTAAGCACCAGGCTGGGCAAAACCCCGAAAGAGTTACTATCCAGGATGTCAGATAGGTAACGAAAAGCAGTCCAGTAACAGCTTATCTGCGTACTTGGCCTCCTGGTCCACATCTGCTCAAACCCCTCAACCTAACGTTGACAGCATGCACATAGAACACTGATGCCCGTTCAGGATTACTGACAGAGGAAATGCTAAACCCCTGACAAGTATGACTTCACCGTGTTGTGGGACAGCTTGAGCTCCGAGTGGCAGTAGAAAATGAAGGCCAGGCTGTATTCCACAAAAGTGGACCTTTCAGGGCATATTCCCTAAAACCTGCAAAATGCCCTCCACCGAGTGCGATACGCCCTAGCCGTATACGGCGAAAGGGGCTTGGCTAGTAAGGAGTGGGCCGTCTCTAGGTAACCAGTTAAACCAGTATTAGTGACTCGTGGAAGGGGACGGTAGCGCCCACAACATCTGCCTCTGGCATGACCTGCGGAAAAAGGGAGAAATTAGCCCTCGATAAAGTGTCAGCTGCCACATTTTGAGAACCTGGCACATGCGTACTACTAACACAAGAATGATGTCGCATGGAGAGTTGAACTAGATGTCTCAAGAGACATATGACATAAGACGACTTAGACAACCCATTAGTTAAGATATCTACCACCGCCAGTGTACCCACAATGGGGTACAGTTCGAAAAGTACTGAGGTTTGCAGGAAACCTGGGATTTGTCTAACCTCAGCAGGCCACTCGCCTGCGACCCAGTGGGTGCCAAAATAGCAGCAAAACCTGAGCTAGCAGCCGTGTCCGAAAAGACTACGGGAGATTGGCTAGACAACTTGGGGATAAACAAGAACATCTCGTTCCACTGGCAAAGAAAATGGTCCCACATGTGTAGGTCAGCTAAGGCCTGACTATCCAGACGCACTGGGCTGTCCTGTTTCGGAGCTGTGGCCAGGAGTGCCAGCAAGCGGGAGATGAACGACCTACCTAGCGGCATGATACTTATGGCGGATTTCAACATACCCAGTAACGACTGTAAATCAGCCTTAGTGACCACGGTTGTGACAGAAAACCTGTGAATGACTTCCCTGATCCTAACTAGTTTGTCCAATGGCAACCTGGCTAACATGTACTGCGAATCTAGCTCAATGCCCAGGAAGGTGATGACTGTGGACAGGACCTCCACTTTCTTGGGGGAGACCGGCACACCTAACTGGGAAAATAGCTCAACAATCTCCCCACCTCTAAGAGGGCTGACCCTGGCCTCTAGATCAGCAGGAAGTCACCTAAATAATGAATAACAAATTCACAACGTACCTTATATTCTAAAACCCAATGGAGGCCTGAGCCAACTGATCAAAGAGCCACGGGTTGCTCTTATAACCGAAAGTGAGTTTGGTGGAAAAGTAGTATCGGACCTTCCACTTATCAATAGAAGAATACCTCATGCCCACTGAGGGAGTTAGGACTAGGGACGTGGGAACCATACGGGGCTGACAGGTCGATGATAAGTCTCTCCTTCTTGGTAAACTTACCTGTGACCACCCCATCGGGGCTAACTCTCCACCGCTGAAAGGGGGGACACTTCAAAGGGACCGATCAAAACCCTTATCCAACTCGGTCTCAAGAACTGACACCCAGAAAGTTTCACACAGACGGTGAGACCATGCACATACCAGCTCAGAATCCCTACGGACTGACAACCGCAGAACGGTAGTAACACAGCACGACCTGGACGTGAGACAGTGCATGAGACACAAACCAAGCGTCCTCCCCCCTCCCCGACGTGTACCCCTACTACCTTGCCGATAAGCCAAAATTCAGGATGTAACTTGAGACAAGATTTGGACCTAGAAGCAAAACAATTAAGGCATTAACACTGGATTGTGCACACGTCGTGAGGAAACCATGGAAATGTGTAAAATGTGAATGATGGAACAAGAGCAGCATTTTATTTATTTATTTTTTAAATTACCGCGGCAAGCCACACCTACTAAGCCCCCGTACTGGCTTAACACTGACACAAGCGAACCTGGGCCCCTGACCTGTAGCCTTCGCTAGGATTACTCACGGCGGACCAGGCCTGTAGACCGTGCAGTACTCTGTAACCCGCCCTTCCCCGGAGACCTTGCTTCACCAACTACGAATTCCAGCCCCCTTTTTTTTTTTTTATATACAGTACAGACCAAAAAGTTTGGACACACCTTCTCATTCAAAGAGTTTTCTTTATTTTCATGACTATGACAATTGTAGATTCACACTGAAGGCATCACAACTATGAATTAACACATGTGGAATTATATACATAACAAAAAAGTGTGAAACAACTGAAAATATGTCATATTCTAGGTTCTTCAAAGTAGCCACCTTTTGCTTTGATTACTGCTTTGCACACTCTTGGCATTCTCTTGATGAGCTTCAAGAGGCAGTCACCTGAAATGGTCTTCCAACAGTCTTGAAAGAGTTCCCAGAGATGCTTAGCACTTGTTGGCCCTTTTGCCTTCACTCTGCAGTCCAGCTCACCCCAAACCATCTCGATTGGGTTCAGGTCCGGTGACTGTGGAGGCCAGGTCATCTGGCGCAGCACCCCATCACTCTCCTTCATGGTCAAATAGCCCTTACACAGCCTGGTGGTGTGTTTGGGGTCATTGTCCTGTTGAAAAATAAATGATGGTCCAACTAAACGCAAACCGGATGGAATAGCATGCCGCTGCAAGATGCTGTGGTAGCCATGCTAGTTCAGTATGCCTTCAATTTTGAATACATCCCCAACAGTGTCACCAGCAAAGCGCCCCCACATCATCACACCTCCTCCTCCATGCTTCACGGTCGGAACCAGGCATGTAGAGTCCATCCGTTCACCTTTTCTGCGTCGCACAAAGACACGGTGGTTGGAACCAAAGATCTCAAATTTGGACTCAACAGACCAAAGCACAGATTTCCACTGGTCTAATGTCCATTCCTTGTGTTCTTTAGCCCAAACAAGTCTCTTCTGCGTGTTGCCTGTCCTTAGCAGTGGTTTCCTAGCAGATCTTCTACCATGAAGGCCTGATTCACACAGTCTCCTCTTAACAATTGTTCTAGAGATGTGTCTGCTGCTAGAACTCTGTGTGGCATTGACCTGGTCTCTAATCTGAGCTGCTGTTAACCTGCGATTTCTGAGGCTGGTGACTCGGATGAACTTATCCTCCGCAGCAGAGGTGACTCTTGGTCTTCCTTTCCTGGGGCGGTCCGCATGTGAGCCAGTTTCTTTGTAGCGCTTGATGGTTTTTGTGACTGCACTTGGGGACACTTTCAAAGTTTTTCCAATTTTTCGGACTGACTGACCTTCATTTCTTAAAGTAATGATGGCCACTCGTTTTTCTTTACTTAGCTGCTTTTTCTTGCCATAATACAAATTCTAACAGTCTATTCAGTAGGACTACCAGCTGTGTATCCACCTGACTTCTCCACAACGCAACTGATGGTCCCAACCCCATTTATAAGGCAAGAAATCCCACTTATTAAACCTGACAGGGCACACCTGTGAAGTAAAAACCATTTCAGGTGACTACCTCTTGAAGCTCATCAAGAGAATGCCAAGAGTGTGCAAAGCAGTAATCAAAGCAAAAGGTGGCCACTTTTAACCCCTTAGGGACCCATGACGTACCGGTACGGCATGTTTCCCGAGTCCTTAAGGACCCATGACGTACCGGTACGTCATGAGTTTAAATTGAGATTGTGGCGCCCCAGGGGTTAATCCGCACAGGATGCCGGCTGAAATCATTCAGCCGGCATCCTGTCACAACGCCTGGGGGGGTCATATGACCCCCCCGTATCGGCGATCGCAGCAAACCGCAGGTCAATTCAGACCTGCGGTTTGTTGCTATTTCTGCTGTTTCTGATCGCCGCGGTCCCTGACCGCGGCGATCAGAAACTTTAGTGTGGCACAAATCTATAGTGATCACCCCCCCTGCACCCCTGCATGATTTTAGCCTGGTGGGAGGTGCAGGGGGGGTGTTGCGGGCTGTGTGGGCGGTGCGGGAGGCGGGCGGTGCGGCAGGCGGGATCGCGATCCCCCGCCCGCCTCCCGCCGAATAATCGTTGGCTTCTAGTGGGTATACCAGGGTGCCAGCACATTGCTGGCACCCTGGTATAAACGGCTGACATCTGTGAATGGATGACAGCCGTTTAACCCTTTCCATACAGCGGTCCGTACGGACCGCTGTATGGAAAGAGTTAACAGTAAGATGCGGCTCCCTCCCTCTCCCATCGGGGGGCTGCTGTGCCTTTGCAGCCCCCCGATGGGAGAGGGAGAGAGCCCCCAGACAGCCCCCCGACACCCCAGTCCTTACCCTTCCCCGTCTGCGAAGTTGTGGCAGACGGGGAAGGTTCCCATGGCAACAGGACGCCTGCTCAGGCGTCCTGCTGTCCATGGTGCTGAACAGATCTGTGCTGAAAGCATAGATCTGTTCAGTGTAAGTAAAATACAGTACAGAAACATATATAGGTTCTGTACTGTATTATGCAGACACCAGACCCACTGGATCTTCAAGAACCAAGTGGGTCTGGGTCAAAAAAAAAGTAAGAAAAAGTAAAAAAAAAGTGAAAATCAAAAAACACATTTATCACTAATTAAAAATGAAAAAAATAAAATTCCCTACACATGTTTGGTATCGCCGCGTCCGTAACGACCTGATCTATAAAACGGTCATGTTACTTTCCCCGCACGGTGAACGCCATAAAAATAAAAAAATAAAAACTATGAGAAAATTTAAATTTTGCCCACCTTACTTCCCAAAAAAGGTAATAAAAGTGATCAAAAAAGTCGCATGTACGCCAAAATAGTGCCAATCAAACCGGCATCTCATCCCGCAAAAAATGAGACCCTACCCAAGATTATCGCACAAAAACTAAAAAAACTATGGCTCTTAGACTATGGAAACACTAAAACATCATTTTTTTTGTTTCAAAAATTAAATCATTGTGTAAAACTTACATAAATAAAAAAAAGTATACATATTAGGTATCTCCGCGTCCGTATAGAATGGCTCTATAAAAATATCACATAAGTTAACCCCTCAGGTGACCACCGTAAAAAAATAAAAATAAAAACGGTTTAAAAAAAGCAATTTTTTGTCATCTTACGTCACAAAAAGTGCAATAGCAAGCGATCAAAAAGTCGTATGCACCCCAAAATAGTGCCAATAAGACAGCCATCTCATCCCGCAAAAAATGAGACCCTACATAAGATAATCGCCCAAAAACTGAAAAAACTATGGCTCTTAGACTATGGAGAAACTAAAACTTTTTTTGTTTTAACAATGAAATCATTGTGTAAAACTTACATAAATAAAAAAAAAGTATACATATTAGGTATCGCCGCGTCCGTGAGAACCTGCTCTATAAAATTACCACATGATCTAACCTTTCAGATGAATGTTGTAAATAAAAAAAAAAACGGTGCCAAAAAAGCTATTTCTTGTTACCTTGCCGCACAAAAAGTGTAATATAGAGCAACCAAAAATCATATGTACCCTAAACTAGTACCAAGAAAACTGCCACCTTATCCAGTAGTTTCTAAAATGGGGTCACTTTTTTGGAGTTTCTACTCTAGGGGTGCATCAGGGGGCTTCAAATGGGACATGGTGTAAAAAAAACAGTCCAGCAAAATCTGCCTTCCAAAAACCGTATGGCATTCCTTTCCTTCTGCGCCCTGCCGTGTGCCCGTACAGCAGTTTACGACCACATATGGGGTGTTTCTGTAAACTAAAGAATTAGGGCCATAAATAATGAGTTTTGTTTGGCTGTTAACCCTTGCTTTGTTACTTGAAAAAATATATTAAAATGGAAAATCTGCCAAAAAAGTGAAATTTTGAAATTGTATCTCTATTTTCCATTATATCTTGTGCAACACCTAAAGGGTTAACAACGTTTGTAAAATCAGTTTTGAATACCTTGAGGGGTGTAGTTTCTTAGATGGGGTCACTTTTATGGAGTTTCTACTCTAGGGGTGCATCAGGGGGCTTCAAATGGGACATGGTGTCAAAAAACCAGTCCAGCAAAATTTGGCTTCCAAAAACCAAATGGCGCACCTTTCACTCTACGCCCCGCTGTGTGGCCGTACAGTAGTTTACGGCCACATATGGGGTGTTTCTGTAAACGGCAGAGTCAGGGCAATAAAGATACAGTCTTGTTTGGCTGTTAACCCTTGCTTTGTTAGTGGAAAAAATGGGTTAAAATGGAAAATTAGGCAAAAAAATGAAATTCTCAAATTTCATCCCCATTTGCCAATAACTCTTGTGCAACACCTAAAGGGTTAACAAAGTTTGTAAAATCAGTTTTGAATACCTTGAGGGGTGTAGTTTATAGAATGGGGTCATTTTTGGGTGGTTTCTATTATGTAAGCCTCGCAAAGTGACTTCAGAGCTGTAGTGGTCCCTAAAAATTTGGTTTTTGTAAATTTCTGAAAAATTTCAATATTTGCTTCTAAAGTTCTAAACCTTGTAACATCCCCAAAAAATAAAATATCATTCCCAAAATAATTCCAACCTGAAGTAGACATATGGGGAATGTAAAGTCATCACAATTTTGGGGGGTATTACTATGTATTACAGAAGTAGAGAAACTGAAACTTTGAAATTTGCAAATTTTTCCAAATTTTTTGTAAATTAGGTATTTTTTTATGCAAAAAAAATAATTTTTTTGACTTCATTTTACCAGTGTTATGAAGTACAATATGTGACGAAAAAACAATCTCAGAATGGCCTGGATAAGTCAAAGTGTTTTAAAGTTATCAGCACTTAAAGGGACACTGGTCAGATTTGCAAAAAATGGCCAAGTCCTTAAGGTGAAATAGGGCTGAGTCCTTAAGGGGTTAAGAACCTAGAATATGACATATTTTCAGTTGTTTCACACTTTTTTGTTATGTATATAATTCCACATGTGTTAATTCATAGTTTTGACGCCTTCAGTGTGAATCTACAATTTTCATAGTCATGAAAATAAAGAAAACTCTTTGAATGAGAAGGTGTGTCCAAACTTTTGGTCTGTACTGTATATATATATATATATATATATATATATATATTTTTTTTATTTTTTTTATTTTATTATATCCCGTCCCTACCAAACCAGACCCAACACACCCGCCTAAGATCCCTGGTAATTACCTGCATGGACTCATTAACACCCTGTACCTAAATAACCCCCTGGGAAACCTTATGTACGGGCGGCAGAAGGAAGCCAGCCACCGCCTATGAGCTGTTCCCCCTGACCGAGCCTAGTTCTCCCACCCCCGATCCCTGCCTAACTAACGGCATGGCGGCCCGTGCCAGACTTTAATGAAAACGAGGAGCAGGGACATGCTGTTCCCTGCACCTATACCCAATTGCCGCGTGGGGAGCTCACGCTGCTCCCTGGCAGAGTGGACCAGTGTGGGGGATCCCCACCGCTGGCTGGACATCCGTACCACGTGGGGAGCAGCGCAGCTCCCTGGCATAGTGCATCTGGGCAGGGGGAGCCCTTCCTTCACCATGGGCTCCACCCCCCGGCGGCTTGACTCGTGAGCCGCTTGGGGAGCTGCAAAGTTCCCTGGCAGAGTGCACCAGTGCAGGGGAGCCCCCCTTCAGCCAGGGGCCGACCCACCGCCGGCTGGACACCCGTGCCGCATGGGGAGCAGCGCAGCTCCCTGGCATTGTGCATCGGGGCAGGGGGAGCCCTTCCTTCACCATGGGCTCCGCCCCCCCCGCCGGCTTGACTCGTGTGCCGCGTGGGGAGCCGCACAGCTCCCTGGCAGAGTGCACCAGTGCGGGGGAGCCCTTCTTCAGCCAGGGCCCGACCCACCACCGGCTGGACACCCGTACCGCGTGGGAAGCCACGCAACTCCCTGGCATTATGCTCCTGTGCGGGGGAGCCCTTCCCTCACCTAGGGAGGTAAGCCCCCGCCGGCCAGGCCCTAACACTGCGAGCTGCAGAGAAGCAGCTTCTCACCCTCGCCGACGTCAGGATATCCAGGTATGCTGCACTCCTCTCACTGGGAAGCCAGGAGTGGCTCATCAAACGCTGTAACGACGTACAGAGTGAGAGGGATGCTGGCTGTTGAAGTAGGCAGCCATGCCTCTCCCACAAATACAGGCCAATGAATCGGCCTTACACATATAGTACGAGAGCACTTCTAATTATTGTGAGTTTTGGAGATGTGTGACAGGAATACTACAAACCGGATTCCAAAAAAGTTGGGACACTATACAAATCGTGAATAAAAACTGAATGCAATGATGTGGAGGTGCCAACTTCTAATATTTTATTCAGAATAGAACATAAATCACGGAACAAAAGTTTAAACTGAGAAAATGTACCATTTTAAGGGAAAAATATGTTGAATCTGAATTTCATGGTGTCAACAAATCCCCAAAAAGTTGGGACAAGGCCATTTTCACCACTGTGTGGCATCTCCCCTTCTTCTTACAACACTCAACAGACGTCTGGGGACCGAGGAGACCAGTTTCTCAAGTTTAGAAATAGGAATGCTCTCCCATTCTTGTCTAATACAGGCCTCTAACTGTTCAATCGTCTTGGGCCTTCTTTGTTGCACCTTCCTCTTTATGATGCGCCAAATGTTCTCTATAGGTGAAAGATCTGGACTGCAGACTGGCCATTTCAGTCCCCGGATCCTTCTCCTACGCAGCCATGATGTTGTGATTGATGCAGAATGTGGTCTGGCATTATCTTGTTGAAAAATGCAGGGTCTTCCCTGAAAGAGATGACGTCTGGATGGGAGCAGATGTTGTTCTAGAACCTGAATATATTTTTCTGCATTGATGGTGCCTTTCCAGACATGCAAGCTGCCCATGCCACACGCACTCATGCAACCCCATACCATCAGAGATGCAGGCTTCTGAACTGAGCAATGATAACAACTTGGGTTGTCCTTGTCCTCTTTGGTCCGGATGACATGGCGTCCCAGATTTCCAAAAAGAACTTTGAATCGTGACTCGTCTGACCACAGAACAGTCTTCCATTTTGCCACACTCCATTGTAAATGATCCCTGGCCCAGTGAAAACGCCTGAGCTTGTGGATCTTGCTTAGAAATGGCTTCTTCTTTGCACTGTAGAGTTTCAGCTGGCAGCGGCGGATGGCACGGTGGATTGTGTTCACTGACAATGGTTTCTGGAAGTATTCCTGAGCCCATTCTGAGATTTCCTTTACAGTAGCATTCCTGTTTGTGGTGCAGTGTCGTTTAAGGGCCTGGAGATCACGGCATCCAGTATGGTTTTACGGCCTTGACCCTTACGCACAGAGATTGTTCCAGATTCTCTGAATCTTCGGATGATGTTATGCACAGTTGATGATGATAGATGCAAAGTCTTTGCAATTTTTCGCTGGGTAACACCTTTCTGATATTGCTCCACTATCTTTCTGCCAACATTGTGGGAATTGGTGATCCTCTACCCATCTTGGCTCCTGAGAGACACGGCCGCTCTGAGAAGCTCTTTTTATACCCAATCATGTTGCCAATTTACCTAATTAGTGTTAATTGGTCTTCCAGCTCTTCCTTATGCTCAAATTTACTTTTTACAGCCTCTTATTGCTACTTGTCCCAACTTTTTGGGGATTTGTTGACACCGTGAAATTTTGAATCAACGTATTTTTCCTTTAAAATGATACATTTACTCTGATTAAACGTTTGATCCGTCATCTACGTTCTATTACAAATAAAATATTGACATTTGCCATCTCCACATCATTTCATTCAGTTTTTATTCACAATTTGTATAGTGTCCCAACTTTTTGGGAATCCGGTTTGTATAAAATAATACATTTAAAATGTGGCAAAATCTCAAACGTCATATTTACCTCAGGTATACAGTGCCACATTAAATTTACCTTGAAAAAAAGCTATTTGTAAAAATATTTACCTCAGAAATTGTCTAAAATCTTAAATTTATCCCAGAGTGTTGGGAAGTGTGTGAATGGCTGTCAGGAACACGATGTAGTAATAAGTGGAGCCTACAACCGCTATAATAGTGCATGTTTAACTCACAATTAGGGTCGTAGACATGGCCATTGGCTTACAGTGGTGTCCATCGTATTCCTCTTGAGGTGTCTGCCTCCGACACAGGTGGACGCGCTAGGATAATGCGTTGACCTAAGAGAGATATTACTTTAATAAACACTTACCATCTATCCATGTTGGGGGTCCGACTGCTAGGACCTTCACTGATCATCAGAACAGAAGTCCCCGAGTCCCCTGTGTGAATGGAGTGGAGGGGCACTTGTGACCACTGCTCCACACACTTCTATGGGACTAGCGGAGGGAGCCAAGCGCTGTACTTGGCACCTCTTAGACAGTGCATGGAACATACTGTGATCACCTTGTGATTGGTGGGGGTTCCATCGGTCGGATCCCTGTCGATCATATCAAGTACTACGTAACCTGTTTATAGGTAAAAATGTAGTGGACCAACCTCTTTAAGGGAGGTTTCCAGCGTAACAAAAAATGGTGCTAAGGAACCGCTAGCTCCACCGATTCCCCACCTCTCTGTATTAGACAGGCGGATCAGCAAGCGATTGTCGGGAGGGCAATCGCTTGTTGGCTAGCGGAGGAGACTGCTGCTATTACATGCAGGGATCTCCTCCACAGCATGGGGGGTGGAGCTATCACTTTACCATCGCTTGTCTCCATACTGTCTAGTGGTTTGCCGGCAGCAGATAGTGATTAGACGGCACAGTCTGCCGCCAGCAAGCGCTGATTTTTAACCATGCTTAAAAATCAGAATTGCTCGATGAACAAGCGTTTTCCTTTTCATCAGGCAATTAGCGGCAGTATTACACTGCAAGATGATCTCTAAAGAGCGGTAATGCAAATGCTCGTTAGCGATAATCTGCCAGTGTGACATGGGTCCAGGTAGCACGGGAACGGAACATGTGGGGGATCGATCGAGGTGAGTATTGCTTCTTCTATGTTTTTAAGCTTCTCTAACCTCATTGCCACCAATTTTTGATTTGCTGGAAAACCCCCTATTTTACCTCAGCAATGCAGTGATATTTTATGTGAAACCACTCCAGAAGACCACTGAAGACCCCATATCCAGAGCGGATTTCCTGTGACAGATTTTCATTCCACCATATATGACACGTGATGTAATCTGTCTGCTGAGGCTCTCTGACACAGAATTAACCATGGCTTTCACCCTATACATTATAAAAGATGCAGTCCATCATGCCCACTCCTTAACTCTCTGAGGGGGGGCAGTCAGGACCCCACCATACGCATTAGATGCTTGGCCAAAACCTGACGAAACTGGCAGGTGCGGCTGTTAGACATCTAACGTGTATGGCATAAAAGGATTGTCCAACCATTTACAAATGATAGCCTATCCTCAAGACAGGCCATCACTATGTGATCGGAGGGGTCCGACACCGCGCACCCCACCGATCAGCGGTCCTGCAGTAGCTGTTGCACCCAGATCCCATTGAAGTTAATGGGAGCAGTATTGTGGTATCCAGATCTCTCCAGTGCACAGTGGGTGGGTCCGTGCAATTCTGATGCTCATTGACTTAATACTTCTCACAGCTGAGGTTTTGTTACATTTTTAACTGTGGCAGTCTGTGCAACCTACATAAAAACTACTCCAGCCACTAACTGGTGTAGTTTTTCAGTAACATTTACAGCTGGAGTTCTGGGCCCTGACATGCCCCCGACCCCGGTCAGAACCCCCAGTAGGGCCAGTTAAAAAAGGAGTCGCAAGTCCCTTAGTAAATGTGTCCCATAATGTTTAGTTTGATAGATAATGTATAAATAGATATAAGATAGATAGATACAGACAGATAGATGGTGATAGATACAGTAACTTGCAAAATTATTCACCCCCTTGACTTTTTTTTCCCCCGTATTTTGGTACATTAGAAACATAGAATGTGTCGGCAGATAAGAACCATTTGGCCCATCTAGTCTGCCCAATATACTGAATACTATGAATAGCCCCTGGCCCTATCTTATATGAAGGATGGCCTTATGCCTATCCCATGCATGCTTAAACTCCTCCACTGTATTTGCAGCTGCCACTTCTGCAGGAAGGCTATTCCATGCATCCACTACTCTCTCAGTAAAGTAATACTTCCTGATATTACTTTTAAACCTTTGCCCCTCTAATTTAAAACTATGTCCTCTTGTAGCAGTTTTTCTTCTTTTAAATATTCTCTCCTCTTTTACCTTGTTGATTCCCTTTATGTATTTAGCAGTGTCTCTCATATCCCCTCTGCCTCGTCTTTCTTCCAAGCTATACATGTTAAGGTCCTTTCATCTTTCCTGGTAAGTTTTATCCTGCAATCCATGGACCAGTTTAGTAGCTCTTCTCTGAACTCTCTCCAAAGTATCAATATCCTTCTGGAGATATGGTCTCCAGTACTGAGCACAATACTCCAAATGAGGTCTCACTAGTGCTCTGTAGAGCGGCATGAGCGCCCCCTCTGTCTACTGGTAATGCCTCTCCCTATACACCCAAGCATTCTGCTAGCATCTCCTGCTGCTCTATGACATTGTCTGCCTACCTTTATGTCTTCTGAAATAATGATCCCTAAATCCCTTTCCTCAGATACTGAAGTTAGGACTGTATCACTGATTGTATATTCTGCTCTTGGGTTTTTACGCCCCAGGTGCATTATCTTGCACTTATCAATATTACATTTTAGTTGCCAGATTTTTGACCATTCCTCTAGTTTCCCTAAGTCCTTTTCCATTTGGTGTATCCCTCCAGGAACATCAACCCTGTTACAAATCTTTGTGTCATCAGCAAAAAGACACACCTTACCATCGAGGCCTTCTGCAATTTCGCTGATAAAGATATTAAACAATATGGGTCCCAGAACAGATCCCTGAGGTACCCCACTGGTAACAAGACCTTGGTCTGAATATACTCCATTGACTACAACCCTCTGTTGTCTGTCCCTCAGCCACTGCCTAATCCATTCAACAATATGGGAGTCCAAGCCCAAAGACTGCAATTTATTGATAAGCCTTCTATGTGGGACAGTATCAAAAGCCTTACTAAAGTCTAGATAAGCGATGTCTACTGCACCTCCGCCATCTATTATTTTAGTCACCAAATCAAAAAAATCAATGAGATTAGTTTGACATGATCTCCCTGAAGTAAACCCATGCTGTTTTTCATCTTTCAATCCATGGCATTCTAGATGTTCCACAATCCTCTCCTTAAGTATGGTTTCCATTAATTTCCCCACTATTGATGTCAGGCTTACTGGCCTTTAGTTGCCCGATTCCTCCCTACTACCTTTCTTGTGAATGGGCACAACATTTGCTAATTTCCAATCTTCTGGGACGACTCCTGTTGCCAGTGATTGGTTAAATAAATCTGTTAATGGTTTTGCTAGTTCGCCGCTGAGCTCTTTTAATAGCTTTGGGTGTACCCCATCAGGCCCCTGTGACTTATTTGTATTGATTTTAGACAGCTGACTTAGAACCTCTTCCTCTGTAAAGACACATGCATCAAAAGATTCATTAGTCTTCTTTCTTAACTGAGGTCCTTTTCCTTCATTTTCCTTTGTAAAAACTGAACAGAAGTATTCATTGAGGCAGTCAGCTAGTTCTTTATCTTCTTCCATATACCTTCCTTAAGTTCAATGTTTTGTTAATCTGAATTGTATGTGATGGATCAGAACACAATAGTCTAAGTTGGTGAAGTGAAATTAGAAAAATATATAAATAAAACTATTGTTTAGAAATAGAAAACAGAAAATTGGCATGTGCGTATGTGGTGAATACCTTGGTTAGGAAGCCCATAAAAAGCTCTGGTGCAACCAATTACCTTAAGAAGTCACATAATTAGTGACATGATGTCACCTGTTTGCAATCTAAGTGTCACATGATCTGTCATTACATATACACACCTTTTTTAAAAGGCCCCAGAGGCTGCAACATCTAGGCAAGAGGCATCACTAACCAAACACTGCCATGAAGACCAAGGAACTCTCCAAATAAGTAAGGGACAATGTTGTTGAGAAGTACAAGTCAGGGTTAGGTCATAAAAAAATCCAAATCTTTGATGATCCCCAGGAGCACCATCAAATCTATCATAACCAAATGGAAAGAACATAGCACAACAACAAACCCGCCAAGAGACGGCCACCCACCAAAACTCACGGACCGGGCAAGGAGGGCATTAATCCGAGAGGCAGCACAAAGACCCGAGGTAACCCTGGAGGAGCTGCAGAGTTCCACAGCAGAGACTGGAGTATCTGTACATAGGACGACAATAAGCCAGACGCTCCATAGAGTTGGGCTTTATGGCAGAGTGACCAGAAGAAAGCCATTACTTTCAGCTAAAAACAAAAAGGCACGTTGTGAGTTTGCGGAAAGGCATGTGGGTGTAATGACCGGCAACACACACAGGGAGGAAAACAGGGAAGGCCCTGCACAAGGGAGAGGGAAAGGTGGTGACCCCTAACTCACCTTGCAGCTGGTACCTGCCTGCCCTGTCGTCCCTAGACGGGTTCCTCACCCGTGCGGCGATCACGTGCCTAAACCCTGGCTTTCCCTGAAATGAGCCCTAGATAATGAACGGGCCGGTGGGATCGCTAGTCCTCACCACTGCACTAAGAGGGAAACACCAGGGAGAGGACAGACAAACACAGACAAACACAAACACCCAGGTGGACGGCAACAATTGTCCACAAAGGTCCAACAGGGATCCGGAGGGTAGCGTTCTAAGGCAACACTCAGAGAACGCAGCAACACAGCTCCAGTGGGTCAGAATAGATGTCCAGGCAGGAAGCTCTATATCTGGCAACCAGAGAAGTGTGAGAGGGGAATATAAGGAGGATTGGGAGTGCTGGACAAGGAACAGCTGAGAGAAGGAGCTACGGATCCCTGAGTGAGCCAAAAGGGTTTGTAAAGCAAACCCAGAAAGCTACAATAAGGAAACTTCCCTATCTGACATAGAGCGTGCAGCCAACCGCTGCGACCTCCTGACCCCGGGTACAACGGAGTCAGGCGTGGCTCTTGACACCCTCGTGACAGTACCCCCCTCTCTACGAGGGGCCTCCGGACACTCAGGACCAGGTCTCTCAGGATGAGAGGCATGAAAAATCCGGACTAGCCTGTCGGCGTTTACCTCAGACGCAGGAACCCACATTCTTTCCTCGGGACCGTAACCTCTCCAGTGCACCAGATATTGGAGAGAGCGGCGGACCCGACGAGAATTAACAATTTTGGATATCTGAAATTCCAAACTACCATCCACGACAACAGGAGGGGGTGGCAGCGGTGACGGTTCTAGAGGAGGAACATATTTTTTGAGTAACGACTTATGAAAGACATTATGGATTTTAAAAGTCTGAGGTAACTCCAGGCGAAAAGCCACGGGGTTGATGATGGCTACAATCTTGTAAGGACCAATAAACCTAGGACCCAGTTTCCAAGAGGGAACCTTCAACTTGATATTCCTTGTAGACAGCCACACATAGTCATTCACTCCTAGGTCCGGACCTGGCGACCGTCTCTTATCAGCCATGCATTTGTATTTACCTCCCATATTTTTCAAGTTAGCTTGCACCTTCTGCCATACTGAATGAAAGAGATGACGAAAACCGTTCCTCTTCGGGAACCCCAGAAGACCCCCCCTCTTTGAAAGTACAGAATTGGGGATGAAAACCATATGCACCAAGAAAAGGTGACTTGCCAGTGGATTCCTGACGGCGATTATTTATGGCAAACTCAGCTAACGGTAAATATGACGACCACAACTCTTGGTTTTCAGACACAAAACATCTTAGATATGTCTCCAGGTTTTGGTTGGTACGCTCAGTCTGTCCATTCGACTGAGGATGGAAAGCTGAGGAAAAGGACAAGTGAACCCCTAAACGGGAACAAAAAGCTTTCCAAAATTTAGAAATAAACTGGGTTCCCCGGTCCGAAACAACATCGGAGGGGACCCCGTGAAGCTTCACGATCTCACTGACGAATACCTGAGCAAGAGTTTTAGCATTAGGTAGTGCGGGTAACGCAATAAAGTGTGCCATTTTGCTAAACCTGTCCACTACTACCAAAATCACTGTTTTACCCGCAGACAAAGGTAAGTCAGTGATAAAATCCATAGACAGATGTGTCCATGGTCTATTGGGAATGACGAGTGGTAATAGAGACCCTGCAGGACGTGTATGTGAAACTTTTGCGCGCGCACAGGTAGAACAAGAAGACACAAAATCCAATACATCCTGACGCAACCTTGGCCACCAAAAACGACGAGACAATAGCTCTAAGGTTGCTTTACTACCCGGGTGCCCAGCAAGTGCCGAATTATGATGTTCCTTTAATAATTCGAGACGTAGGTTCAACGGTACAAACAACTTCTCTGAAGGGCAAGAGACCGGGGCGTCCCCCTGGGCCTCTAACACCTTCCCCTCCAAGGCAGAGTGTACCGCAGAGACAACTACTCCTCTTTGTAGAATGGGTACCGGATCACTCACATTACCCCCTCCAGGGAAACAACGAGATAGTGCATCAGCCTTGGTATTCTTTACCCCAGGACGATAGGTAATCACAAAGTTAAACCTGGTAAAAAATAGCGACCACCTAGCCTGTCTAGGGGTGAGACGCTTAGCTGATTCGAGGTACAGCAGATTTTTGTGGTCCGTAAACACAGTGACGGGGTGGACTGCCCCCTCTAAAAAGTGACGCCACTCCTCAAACGCAAGTTTAATAGCTAACAGTTCCCTATTGCCAATATCGTAGTTCTGTTCCGCTGCAGATAGTTTTTTAGAAAAGAAAGCACAAGGACGCCATTTGCCAGGAGACGGACCCTGAGACAGCACAGCCCCCACTCCCACCTCTGATGCATCGACTTCAACAATAAAAGGCTGAGAGACATCAGGTTGGACTAGTACAGGTGCTGAGGTAAACCTCTCTTTTAGAGAGGAAAAAGCAACTTTAGCGGCGTCAGACCATTTAGAAAAATCAGTCCCCTTCCTAGTCATGTCAGTAAGGGGTTTTACGATCACCGAATAATTTTTAATGAATTTCCTATAGAAATTCGCAAAGCCCAAGAACCGTTGTAGTGCTTTGAGGTTCTCAGGAAGATCCCAATCCAAAATTGCCTGGACCTTCCTAGGATCCATACGGAAACCTGACGCAGATAAATAATAACCTAGGAATTGTATCTCCTGAACGGCAAAAACACATTTTTCAATTTTAGCATATAATTCATTCGTCCGTAGGACCTGTAGTACTTGTCTGACATGCTCCTCATGTGTTTTCAGATCAGACGAATAAATTAAGATATCATCTAGGTATATTACCACAAACCTGCCGATTAGATGACTAAAAATGTCATTAACGAAATGTTGAAAGACGGCAGGAGCATTGGTCAGGCCGAAAGGCATAACTAGATTTTCATAATGCCCCTCAGGGGTGTTAAAAGCTGTCTTCCACTCATCCCCCTCCTTGATACGAATCAGATTGTAGGCCCCCCTAAGATCGAGTTTGGAGAACCACCTAGCACCTGCAATCTGGTTAAACAGGTCAGGAATGAGAGGAAGAGGGTATGGGTCTCGGATGGTTATCCGATTTAATTCACGAAAATCTAGGCAAGGACGCAGGCCCCCATCTTTCTTTTTAACAAAGAAAAACCCTGCAGCCACGGGTGAAGAAGAGGGTCTGATGTGTCCCTTAGCCAAACTCTCGGAGATATAATCCTTCATGGCTTGTCTCTCTGGACCTGAAAGATTATATAACCTGGACTTGGGTAATTTTGCACCGGGAATCAGGTTAACCGGGCAATCATAAGGGCGATGAGGTGGTAACTTCTGACAACCCTTTTCAGAAAAAACGTCCTCAAAGTCCGAAACAAATGTAGGTAGGGTAGTTATGGAGGCGACTAAGCAATTGCTATTTAAGCAATTTTCTCTGCACGGCTCACTCCACTCCAATATCTCCCTGGCCTGCCAATCCACCACTGGATTGTGCGCTACCAACCAGGGTAGGCCCAGCACCACCGGAGTGGGAAGCCCCTCCAGAACATAACATGAAAGCATCTCGTTATGGTGGTCCCCTACCCGAAGGTGTAAATTATGAACGATGTGGGTGAGGTTTCTCTGAGACAGAGGAGCAGAATCTATAGCAAATATGGGAATAGGTCTCTGTAACGTACAGAGAGACAAACCCAAAGTGCGGGCAAAATGGGCATCTATCAAATTTACCCCTGCTCCACTGTCTAGAAAGAAAGAAACAGTCTCTGTCTTATCACCAAAAACAATAACCGCTGGCAACAAAAATTGCGATGTACGTATGGAGGAAACGTATACCCCCCGGCTGACATCCTCCACACAGCCTGGGGTTAGTAGTTTTCCGACGGTTTTTTTGTTTCTGAGGAAAGAAGGACAGACGTTAATGAAATGACCCCTCTCCCCACAAAAAAAACAACCCCCACGCCGACGGCGAACCTCAGGAGGACGGACCTGACGAGTAGTTCCTCCTAGCTGCATAGGCTCGTCTATGTCCGTACAGACTAACTGCTGCTTGGGAGGGGTTATCAATGGCTCCGGTTTTTTCAACCTGTCCCTAAGGCGTCTATCAATACGGATAGAAAGGGACATAACTGCATCAAGGGAAAAGGGGGTCTCATACAATGCAAGCGCATCCTTAACCCTTTCGGATAACCCAGAGCAGAACTGACTCCTGAGAGCCGGGTCGTTCCATTGGGTATCCGTAGCCCACCTACGGAAGTCAGAGCAATACTCCTCTACCGGCCGCTCTCCTTGTAGGAGTCTCCGTAATTTTGATTCAGCCAGTGCGACTCGGTCAGGGTCGTCATATATGAGACCCAAGGCCCCGAAAAACTCATCCACTGACCGAAGAGCCTGGGAATCAGTAGGTAAAGAGAACGCCCAGGACTGCGGGTCCCCCTGCAGCAGGGAAATAACAACACCCACCCGCTGTTCTTCATTACCAGAGGAGTAAGGACGCAGTTTAAAGTATAGTTTACAGGCCTCACGGAACGTCAAAAACTTGTCCCTTCCCCCAGAAAATCTGTCAGGGAGAGGGACCTTGGGTTCCGCAACAACCTGGTTACCAGTAGCAACCGCTGGGCTTGCGGTCTGTTGTAATTGCTGCTGTTGCTGAAGGACCGACGCCTTCAATCCTGCCACCTCCAAAGACAGGCCATGAAATTGTTCGGACAGAGCAGCAATTGGATCCATACTGGATTCTAAGTAGGTAAAAAAAATATTTTTTTTTTTTTTTTTTTTTTTTTTTTTACCTACACAAAAATAAGGGCCAGATATAATGTAATGACCGGCAACACACACAGGGAGGAAAACAGGGAAGGCCCTGCACAAGGGAGAGGGAAAGGTGGTGACCCCTAACTCACCTTGCAGCTGGTACCTGCCTGCCCTGTCGTCCCTAGACGGGTTCCTCACCCGTGCGGCGATCACGTGCCTAAACCCTGGCTTTCCCTGAAATGAGCCCTAGATAATGAACGGGCCGGTGGGATCGCTAGTCCTCACCACTGCACTAAGAGGGAAACACCAGGGAGAGGACAGACAAACACAGACAAACACAAACACCCAGGTGGACGGCAACAATGTCCACAAAGGTCCAACAGGGATCCGGAGGGTAGCGTTCTAAGGCAACACTCAGAGAACGCAGCAACACAGCTCCAGTGGGTCAGAATAGATGTCCAGGCAGGAAGCTCTATATCTGGCAACCAGAGAAGTGTGAGAGGGGAATATAAGGAGGATTGGGAGTGCTGGACAAGGAACAGCTGAGAGAAGGAGCTACGGATCCCTGAGTGAGCCAAAAGGGTTTGTAAAGCAAACCCAGAAAGCTACAATAAGGAAACTTCCCTATCTGACATAGAGCGTGCAGCCAACCGCTGCGACCTCCTGACCCCGGGTACAACGGAGTCAGGCGTGGCTCTTGACACCCTCGTGACAGTGGGAGACTCCAAAAATGTATGGAGGAAGGTTATCTAGTCTGATGAGACTAACATTGTACTTTTTAGCCATCAAAGAAAAAGTTATGTCTGGCGCAAACCTAACACATCACATCACCCAAAGAGCACCATCCCCACAGTAACACATGGTGGTGGCAGCATTATGCTGTGGGGATGATTTTCAGCAGCCGGGACTGGGAAACTGGTCAGAGTGGAGGGAAAGATGGATGGTGCTAAATACAGGGATGTTCTTGAGCAGAACCTGTCCCACTCTCTGCGTGATCTACAGGTAGGACGGAGGTTCACCTTCCAGCAGGACAATGTGTTGGAATGGCCGACTCACAGCCCAGATCTCAATCCAATAGAAAATCTGTGGTCAGATTGATTGATCTTTACAAGCGCAAACCATCCAACTTGAATGAGCTTTTGCAAGGAGGAAAGGGCAAAAATCCCAGTGGTAAGATGTGGCAAGCTCATAGAGACTTATCCAAAGCGACTTGGAGCTGTGACTGACGCAAAAGGTGGCTCTACAAAGTATTGACTTTAGGGGGGTAAATAGTTCTGCACATTGACTTTTTCTGTTATTTTGTCCTATTTGTTGTTTGCTTCACAATAAAAAAAACAAAAACTAACATCTTCAAAGTTGTCGATATATTCTGTAAATTAAATGATGCAAATCCTCAAACAATCCATGTTAATTCCAGGTTGTGAGGAACCAAAATATGAAAAAAGTCAAGGGGGGTGAATACTTTTACAAGGCACTGTAGATAGATAGATATGAGATTGATAGATAGAAGCAGATTCCCACTTTACTTTGCTGTCCAGAAGAGGGCACAGTTATTCAGAGCTTATCTGCATAGTATCAATCCCAGCTCCTACCACCACAAAGCCTTGGTGCACCAAGAAGCCCCAGAAAAACTAAGCAACCTGGAACAAGTCACCCAAACGCAGCCTGCCCAATCCATCAACCAATACAGCCTGACAAAGGGGGAAATCCAGAGGACGATACACAAGGACTAAGAGGAGTATATCAGTGTCTGGAGGAACAACATAAGAACATCACAGAAGCTGACAGTATACCATAGCCTGCAGAGGGAGTATAAACTGGCCCCATATCTGGAGAAACTCCCTGATCCAAGAGACCGTCAGATCCTGAGCCGGTACAGACTGAGCGCCCATAGTCTGATCATTGAATCGGGCATCACCGACAGAGATACATGCCCAGGGACAGCAGACAATGCCTGCAGTGCAACCAAGAGGCCGTGAGGTTGAGTCTAACTTCCTGCTGCGGTGCCCCAAATACTCAGCAGTGAGGGAGACTCACTTCAGGAGACTGTCTGATCTCTGCCCAGACTTCATCTCCATGGAGGAGGAAGAGAGACTCTCCATACTGCTGGGGGGAAGAGGAGAACACAGCGGCCATAGCAGCACAATATATTACTGCCTGCCATAGACTGAGAGGAGCCTGATATACCATGGACTCCTATATCCCCACCCTGGATATGTTCCCATCCCCAAACTTACCCTATACCCCCACCCTGTATATGTCCCCACCCCCCAACCACACCCAATTATTTCCCACTTGATTTGGCAATGCTAAAATGTATTTAGTTCTGCCAAAAAAGCTTATTTGATTTTATTTGATTGATTAGATAGATAAATAGACCTCCAGGATCTGTCAGCAGCATCTCCCAGGGCGGCCGGCCACTGTCCTGGTATTTGCCTGTACAAATGGTTCCCTCAAGTTTCAATATTAATTCCTGTTTAGGGAAAAATCTATTGTAACCGGAGACCATGAGGCCATGTCGGCCTGGCAGCTGGTTCAGAGCCTCCGAAATGTGAATGGAAATCTGCTTGGCTCGTAGACCACGTATATTACCACCAGCCCTCGGGTCCCACTGTAGAGATTTCTAGAAAACTGCTGCATGACACAAAGCAATGAGGGGCACAGTCAGAGGCGGACATCCCACTGGTAGAGCCTGTGCAGCTGCACAAAGCCGAGGGGCCCGTAGCAGTAATTTCCTTTAGGTTGAAATTACTGATGGGTTCTGATGCATTAGATGAAGCACTGAAACAAGGGACAAGAAGCTGTGATGAGGCCTTCACTCTTGATATACAGCGGGGGCCCTCACCTATGTCCGCCCCTGGTCACTAGTTGCCCTCAGATGGGGTAATTTAAACTCAGTGACAGATTCCCTTTAAAAGGGGTTTTCCAGGATGTTAATGTCAAGGAAGAGTACAGGACTCACCCGCTCCTTGCAGCAACTGATGATACTGGGATTCATAGCCTAACTGATCATATCTAATGACCTATCCTGAAGATCGATCATGAGTAGTCCTGGCCCATCTCATTAACCCACACTACGGGCCCATATACATGGGCTGATGATTGGGGACCTAAAACCGACCTGATATTGATGACTTATCCTAAAGGTAGGTCATTGATATTAAAGTCTTGTCTCACCAAGTGTCCAGAGGAGCAACTGGACCTGGCACATGCAGAGAGCTGTACATGTAGTACTGCCCTGTATTTTAGAGAGGCGCTACTAGACGGTCTACCAGTGCAGGAGCTTCAGTAATACTGATCTTTTCCCAGTGAAATGCCCATTTGGCAAGATCTTCCAGGCAATCATGTGCACCGCTGATGGTCCATGAGTGAGGCATGATAGGTTGATTGTGGTTTCAACTTAAAGGGGTTGTCCGAGCTTAAAGGTTGTATGGGCAAACTGCAGGCAAGCTCAGAAATTATAAAAGAACTTATCTTCCAGAGTCCCCTCCGATCCAGCACTGCTGTGGTGGTGTCCTGTATACAGCTTCATACAGTTACTGGCCTCGGCGGTTGTTCCTCCCAGCTGAATTTGAGAATCATTACAGATTCCGTCTGCTCAGTTTTAGTGCTTCTGTAGTGATTAATGTGGTAATAACACCATCTAGCAGTCTTAAAAATGTACTACACCTTGGTTTTCTGTTAATAAAGATTATTGTATTGTGGGACTGTAATGCATCCTGGGAAGGAGAAGCTCAGTCACCAGTCTTCATGTTACAGGACATCAGCAGTGCTGTCTCCTGCATATCTCCTTTTCAAACCCCACCATCCTTTTGCGAGCATATCTGTTTTACCAATCAATTGATCACACATCAAATACTTCCATTTTGCCAATTAACAAGTTAGACTACAGAAAACAGTCCTCCTATTTGGAAGACAGGAATGGTTTATGCTGAATGTCAGACTGCACACTGTGTGACAGAACAGTAAAACAGATGCTATAGTGGATCTGACTATACGAAGCCGCCATCACACACACGGTCCTGCGTACAAGATTGCTGCGGCTGCCATATAGTCACAAGAAGTGAGAGTGCAGTCCCCAGCGATCATCAAGATCCAACACAGCGTGTCTCAGAATACGTCCATCAGCATCCCAAGACAGATGACAACTATGATCCAGAATATCAGCCAGCCTATACAGAGTGTCAAAGATCCTACCTTGAACCACAGTACCTCCAGCAGGATGGTATGTGACAAATCGATGCCAGCCACAACTACCGCCCTACAGAACAAAAGCTACAACCTTTGCTTCGAATTAAAGGGACAACCTTTGCGTCAGAACGGTATTATACAGACTGCCCTAAGTCAGAAATCCCTAAAAGGTATGGTGATACACCACACATGCAACATAACACACGGGGTAGTATTGGCGCCAGCCATGGACTTCGCTAAGTTCTTTTCTAAACAGGAGCTGGTTACCAAGGGACTTATAAAGTTCACTGATCACCCTGAGAACTACAGGGCATGGCGAGCCTCCTTCCAGAACGCCATAAAAGTCTTAGATCTTTCCTATAGTGAGGAGTTAGATCTCTTGGTAAAGTGACTTGGAAGCAAGTCTGCTGAACACGCCAAAAGAATCAGACATTAACATAAACTATCCGGACAAAGGCCTAATGATGGTGTGGGAAAGACTTGATGAGTGTTATGAAAAGCTATAGAAAATGCTTTATTTAAGAGAATTGATAATTTTCCCAGAATTTTCCAGGGCTAGTTTTCCTGGAAACTGCCAGAGGTGTCAACCCGATTGTCCCAAAACTCCCTTATAACCTACAGGAGAAGTGGATCACGCATGGTTTCCATTATAAACGGTTTCATAATGTACCATCCCCCCTTGTGGTGTTTGTAGACTTTGTCGCTGAACAGGTGAGGATTAGGAATGATCTCAGTTTTGATTTTACATAGTCATGTCCCACTACCCCTGGTCATGTCCCACTAACCTCATAAAACACCAGTGGCAGTCCACAAAATTAACATTGCCTCCACAGGTTCTCTTTACAGGTCGTTTAAGTCTTCTCAAGAAGAGAACAAACTCAAAGTTCTCATCAAAGAATGCCCCCTGCACATAAAACACATTCTCTACTAAAATGAAGAGCCTTCAGAGAGAAGTCTTTAGAGGACTGCAAAGAATTCCCCAAGGAATATAACATCTGCTTCAGGTGCTGAACTACAACATCGCACTTCGCCAGGAACTGTAAGGTCAGTGTGACATGCACAGAATGCGGTAGCTTAGAACACAATGCGGCTTTACACCCTGGACCACCCTCTCAGGTATCATCCCAAGCAGAGTAGCATGACGGAAAGCAGATAAACACTGACTGGTGTCTCAGTCAGTGTTTATCTGCTTTCCGTCATGCTACTCTGCTACTCTCAGTAGTCACTTCTCACTGTACAGAGATCTGGAAAGGACTCCCAGGAGGGAAGTCCTGCTCAAAAATCTGCTTTGTCAGAGTTTACCGGCCGGTCACCGAGATAAGGCTATCAAGGTATACGCAATCTTAGATGATCAAAGCAATCGGTCTTTAGCTAAATCCACCTTCTTCGACACCTTTAACATCATAGGGCCCGGTTTTTCCTACTCCTTAAGGACATGTGCAGGTACCGTTGAGACAGCAGGGGGAAAAGCAACTGGGTACAAGGTGGAGTCCATAGATGGTCAGACCTGCTTATCCCTGCCTACCGTACTGAAGTGCAATCACATTCCTGACAAACGGTCTTAGATATCTACACCAGAAGAAGCAGCATACCACCCCCACCTGAAGCATATAACTCACCTGATACCGGAACTGGACCCAGAAACCCGGATAGTCTTACTCCTTGGAACACCTTGAAACCACAGGCGAATCTAAATTCCACTCGGTCACGAGGGGAATAAAGAAAACAAAAGGGATGGGGGGCGCACAATATGATAGTACGTTCAACACAAAAGTAAATTGATTCAAGGACAAAGGTGCTCACCTTTTAGGGTTGTGCTACAGATAGGCACAACACTATTGTAGACTTGTAAAGATATAGACACTTTTAATCCAGGAATGCAGCCGCATTAGAAGTTTCTTTGGGATTGGATGCCCAATCCCCTAAAGGATGCTTATAGGAAAGGAAGTTCTGATCAGTTCTGATCATCAAAATCACTGGTGAAGCAGGTCTTTGTAGATCAAATCTTCTTAATTTCAGATACCATATGTACATAGAACAATGCGTTTCAGGGCTCAAAATGTCCCCTTCATCAGGTTATTAGGTAATCTAACCTAATAACCTGATGAAGGGGACATTTTGAGCCCCCAAACGCGTTGTTCTATGTACATATGGTATCTATGAAATAAAGAAGATTTGATCTACAAAGACCTGCTTCACCAGTGATTTTGCGCCTGACCAGAACTTCCTTTCCTTGGAAGAGACATACTACGAGTTCATAAGGTTAGAAGACTGATTAATGGTCCCCAAAACGCTCCATATGCCTAGAGACTTGACATAGGATGGGTCATCATAGGGGACATCTGTCTAGGAGGAGCACTCATGCCCGGCGGCCGTGGTGAAGTCTGCTGCGGTTGCAATGGCACCATACATTCAAGACATTATAAATAGCTCCTTTTCCAGCGGTCAGGTGCCGGCTATTCTGAAGCAGGCAGTGGTAACACTCCTGCCTAAGAAACCGGCACTACCTGTGACCGATCTGAGTAACCATAGACCGAATTCGGGACTGCCGTTCGCTGCAAAGATAGGCAAGAGGGAGGTTGTTGCACAACTACAGAGATATCTGGAGGCCAATCACATTCTTGACGACTTCCAGTTGGGATTCCGACCTGGAAGGGGTACTGAGACCGCTCTGGGCGATCCACTGATGGCATTAGACCAGAACGATGGTCCTAGTCCTTCTGGACCTATCATCCGCTTTTGACACTATTGACCATAAAGTGTTACTGAACCGGTTGAAAGTGGTAGCCGGACTAGATGGAAAGACCTTGGCATGGATGGTCTCATTTCTCCAGGACTGGGTACAACAAGTGAAGCTGGGGGTATTTCACTCAGCCGATCTCCCACTGTCCTGTGGAGTACCACAAGGCTCGGCACTATCTCCAATCTTGTTCAACAGCTATCTGAGACCATTGGCTGACATCATCAGGAGCCACAATCTTCAGTTTCATGTTTATGCGGATGATACACAACTGTACTTTAGGCATGCCAAAGGTACAGTTAATCAAGTCGATCTGGCCGGATGTCTCTTGGAGATCGACCACTGGTTGAGTGCCAATTATCTAAAGCTTAATGGCACCAAAACTGAATGTATTACATTCAGTGACCAGAAAATTACACCCTTCGCACCCCAATGGCCATTGTCTTTTGGACCTGTCCCTGAGACAGCCATCCAGGTCAGGGACTTGGCAGTGGTCTTGGACTCCAGATTAACCCTGGCTCCTCAGATAAATCAGGTGGTTAGTACTTGCCACTACCAGCTGAAACTTCTGAGGAGGATCTTAAAATACATCGGATCCCCTCTCAGGAAAGCCTTGGTCGGAGCAGCAATCAGCAGTCGGTTGGACTATTGTAATGCCTTGTACATGGGACTCCCTAAGAAGAACTTGCATAGACTTCAACTTGTGCAGAATGCCGCAGCAAGGCTACTAACGGGTGTTGCCCGCTGAGAGCATATCGATCCCTCTCTTGATGCCTTGCACTGGCTCCCCGTCCAACAACGGGTGATGTTCAAGATTGGATGCTTCATGCATAGGGTATTCCATGGTGTGGGGCCCTTGTACCTGCAACGTAAATTCACCAGATACGTCCCGTTGAGGACATTGAGGTCTAGTAACTCTGCAAATTTTAACATCTTCCAAGTTAATAAGATCAGACGTAGAGGTAGATCCTTTTCGGCTCAAGGGGACAGATTTTGGAACCACCTACCTCTGGCCCTGAAAATGATCCCCAGTCCTTTCTCATTGAGATGTGCACTGAAAACCCTACTTTTCCAACAGGCGTTTGATCTTCCTATGTAACACTTATTTTTGGTTCATACAATTTTGGGGGTCTATAAATTCACAGTTGGTAATGTCTCTTCTATTTTAAAGATACCTTTTCCTCATGTTTATTAATTTTGTTCTCTTTACATTCTCTATATCTCGTCCGAATCTTTTGAACCTTTGAGATCCCCCTACCTTACCTACCTTTTTCTTGATTCTCCATTTGATAAGTGCTAGGAAATTGGTCTCTGGAATAGGTGCCTTATCCTCTAGGCCTTTGCAGCCTATAGTAAAGTGTCATGCCTTCTTCTTTTTCCTCCCTTGTTGAATCAGCCAGCTAAGCGCAATAAGGCCCTAAGGGTAAGACTGTGTGTACACAAGACTATACATCATCATCATCATCAACAAGCCGACCTCAGTCAACAGTATGCTCACCAACACACTTGAACATGGACGTCCTTCCCTATTCTAGCCATAGCACAGTAGTTTCCTAATAAAATAATTGCCACACAGCGCTCCTGTCCCTTGTCCCTTCATGGATCCCTCCTGTGAAGACCCCCCCTGCGATGGTGAGCAAGATCACTTAGTGTGCACAGTTTTCCACAGGACAAGAGAAGACAACAGGGTTGCAATGTCCATAGTAGGCAGGCTGTTCTTGGATATCATGGATCAAGGAATAGTAAAAGACCATTCAAAAAGCTGGGTCACCACGAGATGGCACAGATGCGCCCAAGACAATGCAGATTTCTGGCATCTTATCTGGGACTGCCGCTATGTGAAACCCTTTTGAAGAAAAGTAGTGGATATATTATCTACTCTGATCACGGAGGTGATTCCCTGTTGCCCTAAAATTTGCCTTTTAGGGATAGTGGATAGTGACACCTGCTCCCTGTATGTTTGTACCTTCTTAACAGAGTCCCTATTCCTGGCAAGGAAAGCTATAGCTTTGTGGTGGATGGCGGACAGACCGCCGACAATAGGCCAGTGGAAGGCGCTGGTGAACCAAATTTTGCCCTATAATAAAGGGATGTATGGTAATAGGAAATGCCCTCAGAAATTTGAAAAAATATGGGGCTCTTGGTGCTCCTCACCAATCACTGCAATGCCATCCCACATGCACTCAGTGCAAACTACATAGTAATGCATGCTTCAGTATGTCACGATGTATGTTGGGTGGAGGGGGGGGGGGGGGGGTAGAAAAGAAAATGTACTTTGCCAAGAGATGACACATGTTTTATTTTGGCTGCTTTTACTGTCTTCAAGATGGAACTGTATTGCATTCCGAATGTATTGTACAAATTCATGGCGGTGTATGTATGATAATATGTATGATTCATGATACTGGCATATGTATAAATGTACCAATTTTGGTTGCTATTCTCAATAAAATGAGTTTAAAAAAAAAAAGAAGCTGGGTCACACCGTTACCATTTAAACCCCGGAGACAACGCTTACCTAACAACAGAGAACTTGTCTACAGTCAATTTATCTCCCTCAAACACAAACTTCAAAGGATACCAGAGACAAAAGAACATTTCTGTACTTTCATGGAAAGAATATTCCAGAACAACCATGCAGAAATGGCACCCACGCTCCAAGACTCCGAGGAGTGTTGGTAGTTACCCATATTTGGCGTTTATCATCCTCAAAAACCAGGGCAGATAAAAGTAGTATTCAACTCGAGTGCCAGTTGAGAAGCCGTTTTACTAAATGATGTCTTACTGTCTGGTCCAGACCTCAACAACAGACTACTAGAGGTACTTCTACGCTTCCGCTGAGATTCCGTAGCATTTTGTCACGGAAGGTGTGCAGGGAACTAGAAAACACTAAATGAATATACGACTTACTGGATCCAAAACTAAGGAACAAAAGGGAGAGCCCTGCATCAGACCTGGCTCTCTCCCTGACTGCTCAGCCTATGCGAAAATCCCAATGGTAGATAATCGCATATCCTCGTACCTCGACTGTATAACACCTGAACACCCTATAATAGTGAGGGGGCACGACCACCGGCTCCCTACACTAGATACGGAGGGAGTCAGGGTCACCTGGGATCCAGCAAACAGAAAAACACAAATAAATGAACAAAACTTATCTTGTAGAAGACTCAGAAGTAGGAACAGCATGCACACACTCCAGGAA
Organism: Bufo gargarizans; assembly: GCF_014858855.1. Lineage (NCBI taxonomy): Eukaryota > Metazoa > Chordata > Amphibia > Anura > Bufonidae > Bufo > Bufo gargarizans. Next base: position 8,144,421 of record NC_058085.1, read on the forward strand.
GGAATATAAACCGCAAAGTGATGCACTATGGGAAAGGATTTAAAGGGATGCAATCAGTGAAACTACATGACAGCTGAGAGAGGCTAACGAGATGAGAAAATGAAAGCAAAACAAAGGAACCTCAAGGAGGAGGTTCTAGACGTCTGTCAGAACTTCTCAGATGTCTGGTGGTGACACATTTATGGCTAACATACAACAGATGTTTCACTGCTTCCTTGTCAAGGAAGAACATAGAAACTACTTGAGGTTCTTATGTTACCGCAACAACGACCCCAATTAAGACATTCTAGAGTACCGGATGAGAGTGCACATCTTCGGAAACAGTTCTTCCCCTGCAGTCACTATCTACGGTCTCAGACATTTAACCCTAGGGGGTGAAGCAAAGTATGGGTCAGTTGTCAGATCCTTTGTGGAAAAAGATTTCTACGTGGACGACTGCTTGAAATCCACACCCACGAATGAGACCTCAATCAGTCTCTTGAAAAGGGCTCAAGAAATGCTCGCTCTATTTAATTTGAGGTTGCACAAAATCGCCTCCAACAGCCGTGAGTTAATGGAAGCCTTCTCACCCCAAGACCATTCTAATGATCTAAAGGACTTGGATTTTAGCACCGACTACCTTCCCTTGCAACGGAGCCTTGGTTTGCTCTGGGATTTAAAGGCAGACAGATTCACCTTCCAACTCAGCAAGGAAGAAAAGCCTGTCATACATAGAGGAGTTCTGTCCACCATAAACAGCTTATATGATCCTCTGGGATTCGTAGCGCCTGTTACCTTCCAACGTAAAATGATGCTAAGGGACTTCATCACAGAGACGTCTGATTGCGATGATCCGCTTACCGTGGAGAAAAAGGACCTGTGAACAGGTTGGAAGAAGTCTCTCGGAGCTTTGACCAGTCTTCATATGGCATGACCCTATGATTCCTTGCCATCTACTGAAGTCAAGATGCAAAGACTATATACTGTATCTTGTGCGATGCTTCAGTCAAGGCAATTGCGGCCATAGCATAATTACAGACCATTGATGTCAAAGAACAATGCCATATAGGATTTGTCATGAACCAGACCATACTGGCGCCACTCCGCGAACACACGATTCCCAGACTGGAGCTCTGCGCTGCGGTGCTTGCAGTGGAGTTGGCTGAACCTATAACATCAGAAATAAACCTGGATATTGAAGAAGTCGAGTTTTACACGGACAGCAAAGTAGTCCTAGGATATATTTGCAACGAAACCAGGCGCTTTTACGTCTACGTCTGCAATCGGTTGCTAAGGATCAGGAGATCCACTTGTCCTAAACAGTGGCACTACGTCCCCACACAGCATAATCCTGCGGACCACGCGACTAGATCCGTTGCACCAAGCTGCCTTAAAGACACAACATGGTTTACGGGGCCTGCTTTCCTGTACCGTTCAACGTCTTGAAACATCGGATCCGACAGATTCCAATTGGTAGACTCAGATACAGATGAAGAAATTCAACCTGAAGTATCTACTCTACGTACAGTGACTTCTGACTACCAACTGAAGTCTAATTTTTTCGTCAGGCTCTCCACCTGGATGTGGCTCTTTTGTGCTATAATCTGTGTAGTCTATACAGCTCAGACATTACCTGTGGGCCAGAAGCCCTGCAAAGGTTGGCATCACTGCAAGCATACCTTTACCGTTCCTAATCTGGAAAGGTTCAAGAACATAATAATTTGCGCTGTACAAGATGAATGTCATGCAAAGGAAATAGACTACCTCAACAAAAGCCAAACAGTCTCCAAAGATAGCGCTTTGGAAAAGCTTGATCCCAACATTGACCAAAATGGGTTGCTAAGAGAGAAGGACCCAGTAGTAGCGTCTGTTGATGCCAGACGGGGATTGTTCCTCCGAGCCGAGGTTGAGAATCATTACAGATTCTGTCTGCTCAGTTTTAGTGCTTCTGTAGTGATTAATTTGGTAATAACACCATCTAGCAGTCTTAAAAATGTACTACACCTTTTTTTTCTGTTAATAAAGATTATTGTAATGTGGGACCTCAATGCATCCTGGGAAGGAGAAGCCCAGTCACCAGTCTTCATGTTACAGGACATCACCAGTGCGTTCTCCTGCATATCTCCTTTTCAAACCCCACCATCTTTTTGGTAAAACAGATATGCTCGCAATCAATTGATCACACATTAAATACTTCTGTTTTGCCAATAACCAAGTTAGACTACAGAAAACCGTCCTCTTATTTGGAAGACAGGAAGGATTTATGCTGAATGTCAGACAGCACACTGTGTGAAAGTGTATGAAGACAGAACAGCGATCTTGTGCCATATGCTGCTGACACCAAAGACTGGAGAACATGATGTCATGGCTTCAACGCGGTGAGGAAGAGGGCTTGAATCGTAGAAATGCAGATGGAGCGGAGACACTGTATACTGGTGAACATGTATTCTTTTGTTATTTTAAATCCTTCACTGCATTCACCTGTTAAGTCCTGACTACTGGATCCCCGCCTCTGAGCTGTAGGAAGAGGCCGGGGCACTCTATGATCCATACCTGGCCTATCTGCTCCATACAGATCATACCTGGCCTATCTGCTCTAGACAGATCATACTTGATCTATCTGCTCGATAAAGAGCATACCTGACCTATCTGCTCCATACAGATCATACCTGGTCTATCTGCTCTATACAGAACATACCTGGTCTATATGCTCCATACAGAACACACCTGGTCTATCTGCTCCATACAGAACATAACTGGTCTATCTGCTCCATACAGATCATACCTGGTCTATCTGTTCTATACAAAGCATACCTGACCTATCTGGTCCATACAGAGCATACCTGACCCATCTGCTCCATACTGAGCATACCTGACCTATCTGCTCTATACAGATCATACCTGACATATCTGCTCCATATAGATCACACCTGACCTATGTGCTCCATACAGATCATACCTGACCTACCTGCACTATACAGATCATACCTGACCTATCCGCTCCATACAGATCATACCGGACCTATCTGCTCCATACAGATCATACCTGACCTATCCACTCCATACTGATCATACCTGGTCTATCTTCTCCATACTAATCATACCTGGCCTATCTGCTCCATACAGAACAAATCTGGCCTATCTGATCCATACAGATCATACCTGGCCTATCTGCTCCATACAGATCATACCTGACATATCTGCTCTATACAGACCATACCTGACCTATCTGCTCCATACAGATCATACCTGACCTATCTGCTCCATACAGATCATACCTGACATATCTGCTCCATACAGACCATACCTGACCTATCTGCTCCATGCAGATCATACCTGACCTATCTGCTCCATACAGACCATACCTGACCTATCTCCTCCATACAGATCATACCTGACCTATCTGCTCCATACAGATCATACCTGACCTATCTGCTCCATACAGATCATACCTGAACTATCTGCTCCATACAGACCATACCTGACCTATCTCTTCCATACAGATCATACCTGACCTATCTGCTCCATACAGATCATACCTGACCTATCTGCTCCATACTGATCATACCTGACCTATCTGCTCCATACAAATTATACCTGACCTATCTGCTCCATACAGATCATACCTGACCTATCTGATCCATACAGAACATACCTGGCCTATCTGCTCCATACAGATTATACCTGACCTATTTGCTCCATACAGATCATACCTGATCTATCCGCTCCATACAGATCATACCTGACCTATCGGATCCATACAGAACATACCTGACCTATCCGCTCCATACAGATCATACCTGATCTATCTGCTCTATACAGATCATACCTGACCTATCTGCTCCATTCTGATCATACCTGACCTATCTGCTCCATACAGAACATACCTGAGCTATTTGCTCCATACAGATTATACCTGACCTATCTGATCCATACAGATCATACCTGGCCTGTTTGTTCCATACAGAGCATACCTGGCCTATCTGTTTCATACAGATCACACCTGACCTATCTGCTCCATACAGATCATACCTGGCCTATCTGTTTCATACAGATCACACCTGGCCTATCTGTTCCATACAGATCACACCTGGCCTATCTGCTCCATATTATTATTATTTATTATTAAAGCTCCATACATTCCATAGCGCTGTACATATGATAAGCGGTGCACATACATAATACAGACAATTGCACTAAGCATAAACAAGACGAGTTACAGACTGGTACTGAAGGAGAGAGGGCCCTGCCTGTGAGGGCTTACAATCTACATGGTATGGGAGAAGGACACAGTAGGTGCGGGTGCAGTGGGTCATGGCGGTATAGAGGCAGCAGGGTCACTGGTTGTAGGCTTGCCTGAAGAGGTGTGTTTTCAGGTTTCTTTTTAAGGATTCCACTGTAGGTGAGAGTCTGATATGTTGGGGTAGCGAGTTCCAGAGTGTGGGGGATGCACGGGAGAAATCTTGGAGTCAATTGTGGGAAGAGGCGATAAGAGGAGAGGAGAGAAGGAGGTCTTGTGAGGATCGGAGAGTGCCTGTGGGGGTGTATCGGGACAGTAGCTCAGAGATGTAGGGAGGAGACAGGTTATGGACGGCCTTGTATGTATTTGTTAGTACTTTGAAGTAAATTCGCTGGGCAATGGGGAGCCAGTGAAGGGGATTGGCAGAGGGGAGAGGCAGAGGAGTAATAGGGTGAGAGGTGGATTAGTCGGGCAGCAGAGTTGAGGATAGATTGGAGGGGTGCGAGAGAGCTAGATGGAAGGCCACAGAGGTGAGTGTTGCAGTAGTCCAGGCGGGAGATGATGAGGGCATGTACAAGTATTTTTGCAAATTCAAAGTTAAGGAAAGCGCGGATGTGGGAGATGTTTTTGAGTTGGAGGCGGCAGGAGGTGGAAAGGGCTTGGATATGTGGTCGGAAGGAGAGGGCAGAATCCAAGGTCACTTCAAGGCAGCCGACTTGGTTGACCGGGAAAAGTGTGCAACCATTGATGGTGATAGATAAGTCTGTTGGGGGGGTTAGCAAGATGGGGGAAAGATTATGAATTCTGTTTTATCCATGTTAAGTTTTAGAAAGGTAAAGGCGAAGAAGGATGATATAGAAGATAGAGATTGTGGGATTCTTGATAGTAAGGTGGTGATGTCTGGACCAGAGAGGTAGATTTGTGTGTCGTCAGCATAAGAGTGATACTGAAAGCCATGGGACTCTATGAGCTGTCCCAGGCTAAAAGTGTAGATAGAGAAGAGCAGAGGTCCTAGGACAGAGCCTTGCGGGACACCAACAGAGAGGGAATGAGACAAGGAGGTGGTGTGAGAGTGGGAGACACTAAATGTCCGGTCTGTGAGGTATGATGTGATCCAGGAGAAGGCCAGCTCAGTGATGCCAAGAGATGAGAGAGTTTGCAACAGAAGGGAGTGGTCAACAGTGTCGAAGGCAGAGGACAGGTCAAGAAGAAGGAGGAGAGAGTATTGTTTCTTGGTTTTGGCTGTCAGTAGGTCAGTCGAGTGGTGGGGTCGGAAGCCAGATTGTAGGCGGTCAAAGAGGGAGCAGGAGGAGAGGTGAGAGGACAGTTCAGAATGGACATGTTGTTCAAGTAGCTTTGAGGCATACGGAAGAAGTGATATGGGGCGATAACTGGACAAAGAAGATTGGTCAAGTGAAGGCTTTTTGAGGATGGGTGTAATGGTAGCATGTTTAAAAGCAGAGGGGAAGACACCAGAGGTTAGTGATAGGTTGAAAAGATAAGTTAGGGCTGGGATAAACACTGTGGTGAGGTTGGGGATGAGGTGGGATGGGATTGGGTCAAGTGCACAGGTGGTCAGATGAGATTTGGAGAGTAGAGTGGAGAGTTTTTCTACTATAATGGTGAAGACATGGGTTTTGGGAGAAGAGGACTGAGCAGTTGTGTAGAGGGTCTGTGGGGACTGTGTAGTCAAGCTTTCTCTGATGTTGACTATGTTTTGTTTTAAATATTTGGCAAAGTCCTCAGCTGAGAAGAGAGGAGAGGGTGGGGGCGCTGGGGGACGGAGAAGGGAATTAACCTGGTCCATACAGAACATACCTGACCTATCCGCTCCATACAGATTATACCTGACCTATCCGATCCATTTACTGATCATACCTGGCCTATCTGCTTCATACAGAACAAACCTGGCATATATTTTCCATACTAATCACACCTGGCCTATCTGCTCCATACAGAACAAACCTGGCCTATCTGATCCATACAGATCATACCTGGCATATCTGCTCCATACAGAAAATATCTGACCTATCTGCTCCATACAGAACATACCTGGCCTATCTGCTCCATACAGATCATACCTGACATATCTGCTCTATACAGATCATACCTGGTCTATCTGCTTCATACAGATCATACCTGACCTATCTGTTCCATACAGATCATGCCTGGTCTATCTGCTTCATACAGAACATACCTGACCTATTTGCTCTATACAGATAATACCTGACCTATCTGCTCCATACAGATCATACCTGGTCTATCTGCTCCATACAGAACATACCTGACCTATCTGCTCCATACAGATCATACCTGGTCTATCTGCTTCATACAGATCATACCTGACCTATCTGCTCCATTCTGATCATAACTGGTCTATCTGCTCCATACTGATCATACCTGGTCTATCTGCTTCATACAGATTATACCTGACCTATCCGCTCCATACAGATAATACCTGAACTATCCACTCCATACAGATCATACCTGGTCTATCTGCTCCATACAGAACATACCTGAGCTATTTGCTCCATACAGATCATACCTGACCTATCCGCTCGAAGGCAGAGGACAGGTCAAGGAGAAGGAGGACAGAGTATTGTTTCTTGGTTTTGGCTGTCAGTAGGTCATTAGTGACTTTGGTGAGGGCAGTCTCAGTCGAGTGGTGGGGTCAAAGAGGGAGCAGGAGGAGAGGTGAGAGGACAGTTCAGAATGGACATGTTGTTCAAGTAGCTTTGAGGCATACGGAAGAAGTGATATGGGGCGATAACTGGACAAAGAAGATTGGTCAAGTGAAGGCTTTTTGAGGATGGGTGTAATGGTAGCATGTTTAAAAGCAGAGGGGAAGACACCAGAGGTTAGTGATAGGTTGAAGAGATGAGTTAGGGCTGGGATAAACACTATGGGGAGGTTAGGGTTGAGGTTGCATGGGATTGGGTCAAGTGCACAGGTGGTCAGATGAGATTTGGAGAGTAGAGTGGAGAGTTTTTCTACTATAATGGTGAAGACATGGGTTTTGGGAGAAGAGGACTGAGCAGTTGTGTAGAGGGTCTGTGGGGACTGTGTAGTGAAGCCTTCTCTGATGTTGACTATCTTTTGTTTGAAATATTTGGCAAAGTCCTCAGCTGAGAAGAGAGGAGAGGGTGGGGGTACTGGGGGACGGAGAAGGAAATTAACCTGGTCCATACAGAACATACCTGCCCCTTCTTCTCCATACAGATCATACCTGGTCTATCTGCTCCATAATGATGATACCTGGTCTATCCGCTCCATACAGATCATACCTGTCATATCTGCTCCATACAGATCATACCTGACCTATCTGCTCCATACAGATCATACCTGGTCTATCTGCTCCATACTGATGATACCTGGTCTATCCGCTCCATACAGATCATACCTGACATATCTGCTCCATACAGATCATACCTGACCTATCCGCTCCATACAGATCATACCTGACCTATCCGCTCCATACAGATCATACCTGACTTATCTGATACATACAGAACATATCTGGCCTATGTGTCCGGCAGGGACTAACAGAGATTTTAGGACACGTGGCCCCCCTTATGTTCTGTTTGCGTCACCAGTCACCGTAGAAGCCGCTGCTCTGTGGATACAATAGGGGATCTCAGCCTCATGCTTCCTATAGCATGCACAGTTTGCTCCCGCCACATTTGTGTGACTCTCTCCTGCCATCTAGTGGTAGAACAGTCAATCTACAGATAAACTATTGTAAATGAGTGTGTGCCATCTGAGGCTTTCCAGCTGTTGTGAAACTACAACCCCCAGCATGTACTGACCGCCTGTAGCTATATTGAGAGTTTGTAGTCAGGATAAATATTGTACCTGTGGTTTTTTCGAGTGTTTTATATTGATGTTCTATCCTTAGGGAGGTCATCCGCATGGGATGGGTGGGGATCCGACTCCAGGCGCTCCTGACGATCAGCTGTTTAAAGGGGCCACTACAACCAAGCACAGCGCCATCCATTGGATAGTGGCCGTGCTTGGTATTGCAACCCAGCCACATTCTCCTGAATGGGACTGAGCTGTGCCTAGGTCATGTGACTAATGAACGTAACGCCACTGGCCTATGAACAGAAGCACCGCAGCCTCATAAACAGCTGACTGACAGGGGTGCTGGTAGTAAGACCCCCATCGATCAGATATTGATGACCTAACACTCGGAAAACTCCTTTAACTTCTTCTGGCCAGCACCAATCATGTACAGCACTAGTTGGGTCTTTAATGATGGTGCCCACTCCCCTTCAGAGCTGGTGCCATTGCTGCTGGGTGTCTGCTGTTTTACATAGTAGACACCCGGAGCTAATGACTGTGATCGGAAATAATGCCGAGCACAGACAGTTAACCCCACAGATGCTGTTGTCAGCTCTGACCACGGGTTCTCAGGTGGCGTACACTGGCTGCGATGCGTTCCCAAGGCCCAAATAGCTGCCCAATGCCGCGATTGATTAAATGGCCAAAAAGAAAAGGGGAGAAGGCGCTCATAGGTGGTGGTTGACAAGATATGTTGTTATTTGTTCCTAGCCAGGGTAGTGGTTGCTACTCACCTTGGTTAGATTGTACTTTTGGTAGTACAGTTTTGGTGGAGGTAAAATTGTGGGGTGATGGGGGTTGGTGCAGCCGATTGATGTCCAAGTTGACCATGGGCGGGAGCCAAGCCGCCACTTTGGTGCGAATTGTGGTGTATGGGGAAGGGGCTCGTCTGCACTGGGTTCATGCAGTGAGCGGATGGACACAACCCAGTTGAGGATACAAAGTATTTTTTATTTTTTGATTAGCAAAGACGACGCGTTTCGGGGTACGCAGACCCCTTCATCAAGTCTAAAAAGATCAACACAAAATTTGATGATGTAATATGTATAAAAATACAATTAAAAATGAAAATGAATGTAAATATATAAAAATATATAAAAATATGAATGGACGGATCCATAAGTATAAATGGACGAATCAATGGGTAAAATAATTTTGTTTGGTTAAAACAAAGACGAGAAAGTTGTATATGCATAAATATAAGCTTGCGTATAGAGCGTATAAAATGGTATAATAATAAGGGATAAATGAATAATACATATATGCAAACGGATGTGAATTTCTTCAAATCTGAGCAGGTGTATGTGTGTGTGGTGCTGGGTGATTCCGTTTGGTTGTATGGTCTGAGTTTCGACTAGCGATGATCAATGCGTGGAAAAAGAGTTTTTTCAAAAGACAAATGTGTTTCTGAATGTGTATGCGAGTGTGAGTATGTCATGTAGGAGATGCTGTGTATGGGTCATATATTATAAGTAAGTACCTGTATCCTTGTCACCGTAGGCTAATTGGAGGTCACTCTTGTTGGAGATCCCTTATTTGGGGGGTGTATGGTGGTCCGCACTGCTGTGATGGGTGATAAAGTAATGTTTAGTAGGGTGGCGTTTATATATAGAGATGGGAGGGACAGAATCAGCAAGAGGTTCCTGTACAGAAAGGGGTTAATGAGAGAATGTAATTCTACTGGTTGGGTAATGTTTCATGGTTGGTTTATTGGTTCAGGTGTGAATTAGTTGCTGGGGGACGTGGATGGGTGGCAGGTATGGGGAGAGTCACTGTGAGTGATATAAGGCATGGATCCGGGCTTCATGCAGAATGCAATAGGCACTAGTCAGTGAGCAATGGGCAGTGATGGTGTGTATGGGATATGGGGGATAGCAGTGGTTGCTTGATGGCGGTGGCGTTATATATAGAGATGGAAGGGGCAGGATAAGCAAGAAGTTCCTGTGCAGTAAAGGGTTAATGAGAGAAAGTGATTCTACTGGTTGGGCTGTGTTGTATGGTTTGTTTAATGTTTCAGGTGGGAATTATATGCTGGGGGACGTGAATGGGTGGCAGGTATGGGGAGAGTCACTGTGAGTGATATAAGGCTAGGATCCGGGCTTGGTGCAGATTGTAATAGGCAATGGGCAGTGGACAATGGTGTATTTGGGATGTGGGGGATAGCAGTGGTTACCTTGTTGATGCGGCCGGTGAGTGTCCTCCAGTGGTAGCGCTTCTGCACGTGTAGCCAGCCGGTCTGGAGAGAGTGAGGGTGGGCGGTGGTCCCTGGTGGTGGAGGAGGAGGCTGGGTGTGACGTTGCGGGCGGAGGTGTGGCTGGTGGTGATGGGTGCCGACGCTGGTGGCGGGATCTAGCACAGTGGGCGGAGTGGTGGGCGTGGTGGGGAGCCGGACCTGAGTGCCTGGGTATGTGTTATGGTGGTGGGCGGGGCGGCGTTGCGGTGCAGCAGCGGGCTGGAGGGGGTGTGGCTGAGGTCCATGGGAGCCGATGGTGGGGGCGGGCGTGAAGGACATGGGTGGAGCGGGGCATGTTGCTAGGGACGCGGTTGAGTTGTCCGGACTTAAGGAATGGGTATTTGGCCTGCCGTGTGAGGGGCTGGTGGATGCCGATGTTGGGGTGTGTATATGTCCTGGAGGGGGGATTGGCTCGTGTGTTGGTGGATGGGGGTTGGAGCTAGTGTGACTGGGCGGCCAGAGGGAGGCGTGATGGGGGGGCGGTCCCATAGCTGATGATGTTGAGTGGGCGGCGGATGCAGTGGTGACTGCTGTTGCGATGTTTGGCAGAGGGTGGATGAATGGTGTGAGCTAGCCAATGAAGGGGGACTGGCATAGGTGGATGAGGGGACTGGCTTGATTTGGGGGGGGGGGTCCTGGAATAGTGGGAGGGGACTTGTGTTAGGAGGATGCCTGGGGGTGGTGGTTGGTGCTGTAGGGTATGGAGGGGAGAGTGGGGGTGTGTGGGGCATGAAGGGGAGGTATAAGGGTGTGAATGAAATGTGTGGTGTGATGAGCATATTGGGGTGTTACCTGGAGGTGCTGGGGTGACTGGAAATGGGATGGGGACGCGGACCAGTAGGTTGGTGTAGGGGGGCAGTGTGCAGAGTGGACTGGAAGTCCGGATGGAGGGTCCCGCTGGGAAGGAAGTTGGATGAGGGGCCGAGTGTCAGCGGGATGATGGGTCCTGGGGTCAGACCGAGTGTCCTGGTGTGTTATGAAGGCGTGGGAGAGTGTGGATCTGGAGAAGAGGGGAGGCGGGGTGGAACATAACAGTGCGGGTACTAAACACACAGGTTTTCTATGCTCTCGTTTAGTCCATTGGGTTCAAGTGTGTGGAGCTTGAATATCCAAAACATTTCACGTTTTTGGAGGGTCCTGTATCTGTCTGGACAATGGGCTTCAATGTGTTCTATGGGGGTGATAGATAGTTTGGAGGGGTCCTGGTTGTAAGTAGCCAGGTAGTGTCTGGAGACGCTATGTTTTAGGTATCCCTTGGTGATGTTGGATCTATGTTTGTTGATGTGTTCCCTTAGGGCCTGGATTGTCCTGCCAACGTACTGTAAACCGCAATTGCACTCCAATACGTAAATCACGTATGATGTTGCACAGTTGATGAAATTCTTTATTTTGAAGTCTTCGCCAGTAGTTTTGGTCCTAAAGGTCTGTGTTTTGTTAGAAATGTTGGTACAGCATTTACATAGGGTGTGGCCACATCTGAAGCTGCCAACAGGGGCAGGGGTCCCACTAATAGTATTGAATGAGGCTGTTTTTTTCTTTTTCAGTTTGCTTGGGGCCAGGATGTTTTTTAGCGACTTTGCTTTTCTGAATGTGATTTGTGGTCTCTGTGGTATGTTGGGTTTGAGGTATGGATCATTCGTTAAAATTTGCCAGTGCTTCATCAGGATCTTCCTTAAAGTTTCGTGGTTAGTGTTGTAGGTGGTGATCAGTGATGTTTTGTATGGATTTGTAGTTTCTGTTTCTTTTGGTTTGGTTTTGATCATCAGGCATTCCTCTTGGCTTAGGTTGTTTGCCCGGGAGAGGGCGTTCTCCACGATCTTACTCCTTTGTTCATAAATCTGTTCCGTAGGATCTTACTTTGGGTAATGAAGTCCTCTTTGGTAGAACAGTTCCTCCTTATGCGTTTAAATTGGCTGTATGTAATGTTGTTTTTCCATTTTCTGTAGTGCGCGCTCCTAAAGTCCAGATAGTTGTTTCCGTCTACTTTTTTAAAGAAGGTTTTGGTTTGGATATTTTCATTGCAGGGGAATAGGAGTAGATCCAGGTATTCGATTGAAGTGGTTGAGATGTTGGCTGTGAAGGTGAGGTTCCAGGTGTTGGTGTTGAGGTATGTAATAAATGCTTCTGCCTCTTTATTGCTTCCTCCCCAGATTATGATGAGGTCGTCGATGTATCGTTTGTAGAAGATGATCATGTCGTTCCAGTTGTGATTATTGTAGATTAATTGTTCTTCAAAACGTCCCATGTAGAGGTTAGCGTAACTCGGCGCGAAACGCGTCCCCATGGCGGTCCCCTTCTGCTGTTTATACAGACAGTTTTCGAAGTTGAACACATTGTGGGTTAGGATGAAACGGATGGCGTCTGTGATAAATGTCGTATGTTCTGAAGAGAGTTGGTTATCCGTATCTAGGTAATATTGAGATGTAGTGATACCTGCTTCATGTGGAATGTTTGAATATAGGGATGCTGCGTCCAGTGTCATCCAGCGGTACGAGGGGTTCCATTTGATATCCTTTAGTAAGGAAATAAGTTGGGCGGAATCTCTAAGGTGAGAACGGAGATTAGTGACATGCTTCTGTAAGAAAAGGTTGACGTAGTGTGAGAGGTTACTAGTCAGGGAGTTCATCCCTGATGTGATGGGTCTTCCTGGCGGGTTTTTGATGTTTTTGTGGACTTTTGGTAAGTGGTAAAATGTTGCTGTGGTTGGATGATCAATGGTGATGAATTCCCTTTCTTTTTTGTTTAGTATGTGGTTGTCTTCAGCTTGTTTTAATAGTGTTCCGAGTTCCTTTATCTCCTCGGTGAGAGGGTTAAAGGTGAGGGGTTTGTAATAAGAGGTGTCTTCCAGGATCCTGTGTGCTTCTTTGATGTAGTCAGATTTCTTTTGCAGTACAATGCCGCCTCCTTTGTCCGCACTCCTTATTATGATGTTATCGTTAGTGCTTAGTTCTTTCATAGCGTCTTTTTCTTTCTTAGTGAGGTTCGGTTTGGTGCTGGTGTTTTTGTTGATGGTTCTGACGTCTTTGGAAACGAGGGAAAAAAATGTATTTATGTGGTTGCCTCTATGGTAAATGGGATTGAAAGTGGATTTTGGTTTGAGTTCAGTGTGTAGAGTGATATCCAAGCCTGGGTCCTGTGGGGGGTCTTCTTTTCTCGCTGTAGGTTGTACAGCTCGAATAGCGAAATGTCGCTGTAGTGTGATTTTACGAATAAATGAGTTAAGATCAACAAATAATTCGAATTCGTTGAACTTCTCTGTTGGGCAGAAGGTTAGCCCTCTTTTGAGTAAGGTGATCTGTGCTGGTGTGAGGTCATATCCAGAGAGATTAAAAATTTTCACAGTTGTACAGTTTTGTTCCGTTTCGGACTGTGTTTGCTCTGTTTTTTTTCTTTGGTTCCTTTGTTTTTAGTGTGACGTCTGATGGTTCCTCCTCTCCGTCCTCGTCTGCATTTTTTCTTTTGGCCCCTTTTTGGGTTGGTGCTGTTTTTACTTTGAAGAAATCTGTTATTGTAGAAGTGTTCCCTGATGGGTGTTTGAGGACATAAGTTGTTTGCGGGATCAGGGTCCCCGGAAGCGGTAAAAAAGAGACTGATGCGATGTTGGTGTGATAGGGGGATACAGGAGGGTTGTCCGGATTGCTGTCATTATGAACTGTGAGTAGTGAGTCCTCATAGGCAGAGGAGTCTAATCTGTTTTGAGGTGGTGAAGGTTTGGTGGGACCAAATGAAGTGGGGGGGGGCAGGTTAAGTGGACATCCCTCTGGGAGTTCCAACGGTGAGACGGAGGTGTGATTGCTGTGTTGAGGTATGGATGGTGGGGTGAAGAAAATGTGGGTACCAGAGTGGGTATCAGGATGGATGGTGAAGGAGTGTGGTTTGGTCATGCGTGTGTTGGGGTTTGTGGGTGTTATTGGAAAAGTTGAATGGTGTACATCTCGGTTGGGCTGATATCCAGCTGGAGGTGACTCTCGTGTGGGGTTGGGTGGGGACTGTGGGATGAGGTGATGTATACGGATTGTGGGTGGGTTTGGTTGTGGGTTCGTGATGGTGGTGTGTGTTTGTTTTGCGAAAAGAACATGCCGGGTGGCTGTTTGGATGGTGCTTTTTGAAATGTATGTGGGTGATTCTGTGGGTGATGTGTTTGAGTGTGGTGCTTGGTTGGCAAGTGTGTGTTGGGTGGATCTTGGTTGGGCATATTGGTTGGGTCGGTGTTTTTGGACCAGAAGTGGATATTATTGTTCTGGAAGTCGGTTCTATCTCTTTTGAGTTTGGCAGTTTTTTTCTCAATGAGTTCACGCTCATGTTGTATAAGTCTACCTGTGGTCTGTCTGTTTAGTCTGATATAGTCTGTGTGAGATTTGTGTGTTAGAAGTAGTTTGGTGTGTTCTTGTATTGTGTCTTTGAGGTTGTGGCAGAGAGATTCTCTTTTTTTTACTAAGCGTGTGATCATGCCACGGGCACATTCTAAGAGGTAATTGTTCCAGTCTTTTGTGAAGTCTGGATCGTTGAGAAAAGGGCTTTTGAATCTTAGGCAAAGTCCTCTTGGAACCAGAGACTCGCTCAGATAAGTCTCTAGAAGGATCCAGTCCAAATGGTGTTGTGTTTCTTCTTTGAGAGTGGATTCCAGGCGAAAAAATAGATTCGCTAGGTCTTTTTGGCTTATCGTCTGTTTAACGGGTTCCCCCATTGTTGGGCACTTGGCAGTGCTTCTGGTGGTCTCTGTTATGCTGGTAAGTTTCTTCCGTTCGTGTAGACGGTGTTCGCAGTAGTCCATTCTTGGTGGTTGTCAGTGGTGGGTTCCTTGGGTTGGGACCTAGAGCCGCCGTATCTCTGAGTGGGTTTAGCACTCTTTACCCGAAGGTTCGGGACAATACAGTGATTAAATGGCCAAAAATAAAAGGGGAGAAGGCGCTCATAGGTGGTGGTTGACAAGATATGTTGTTATTTGTTCCTAACCAGGGTGAGTGGTTGCTACTCACCTTGGTTAGATTGTACTTTTGGTAGTACAGTTCTGGTGGAGGTAAAATCGTGGGGTGATGTGGGTTGGTGCAGCCGATTGACGTCCAAGTTGACCATGGGCGGGAGCCAAGCCGCCACTTTGGTGCGAATTGTGGTGTATGGGGAGGGGGCTCGTCTGCACTGGGTTCATGCAGTGAGCGGATGGACACAACCCAGTTGAGGATACAAAGTATTTTTTATTTTTTGATTAGCAAAGACGGCGCGTTTCGGGGTACGCAGACCCCTTTATCAAGTCTAAAATGCCGCGATTGGGGGAGCCATTAGTTCGCTGTGTTATCTTCGGTCCCTACCTCTGTAGGCTGCAATGGTAATTTATTGATATCAGATGATTGCATGTTAAAATCACCTCAGTGGATTTAAAAAGAAGGAAAAAAAAGTTTAAAAAAGTATCAAAATAAAATAACAAAATCAAATTGCTTCCTTTCCACATATTGAAAATACATAAACAATTTAAAAAAATTAAGATCCTAGTCACCGCCATGTTCCAAAATGGCTATTAAATATGTATTTATCTCGTACCGCAAAAGCCAGAGTGAAAAAACAAAACAAGCTTTTTTGAATAAATTAATGATTGAATGAATAAAAATGGTTCAAAAAGTCTTACACATTTCAAAATGGTATCAATAAAAACTGCAGATCATCTTGCAAAAAATGAGCCCTCATACAGCTCCGTAGACATAAATATAAAAAAGTTATGGGGGCCAGAATATGGCGAGGAAAAGAAACCCCCAATTTTTTTTTGTGTTAAAACACAAGAAAAACTTTATAAATGTGGTATCGTTGTAATCACTGTTTTATTGTATTTCGAATGCCGTAAACAAAACTCAGAATACAACGGAATTGCGTTTTTTCCCCAATTCATCTCCATTTGTCTTTGTTTTTTCCAGCTTCACACTACAATGTTTGTTATATTTAATGGCGCCATTAGAGACTTGTCCTGCAAAAAACAAGCCCCCATATGGCTTTTTGAGTGGAAAAATAAAAAAGTTATGGCTCCGGGAGGACGGGGAGTGAAAAGCAAAAACAGAAACTCTTCCGGTCATTAATTATGGTTAGTTTTCTTTTGTGCCGTTCCTTTATTATCATTATTTTATGCCATTGTCACAGGCTTGCCTGTGTGGGCTCCAGCTCTGCGGTCCGTGGGTCCCGGGGTGAGACTCGCTGCCGGCCCGCACCTCCTGTGATGCGCTGCTGGGGGAGATTAGCAGGGCCTTGGTTCTAGGTGCGCCTGGCACTACTGTGGGCTGAGTGACAGCCCAGGCTTCCTATAAACATGCAACTTGTGTTCTGGTTCTATGGAGCGCCGAGTCCATGGACCTATCAGGTTCTGATCCTGGGAATCGGTGCTCTACTTAAACCTCTTCCTGGCCTTGTACCGGTGCCAGTGATGGTCATTGACTCCTTAGCTGTGCTCCTGGTTCCGGTGTTCGTTCGGATTGCTTTTATTATTGACCTCGGCTTGCCTTGGACCACTCTCTGTCTCGTGTTTTGGTACTGTGTTTCTTCTCTGTTTCTGACTTCCACTTGGCTATTTGGCTTCCCCCGTCTTGCAATTTGGTACTGTATTGTCCAATCGGTCCTGACCCATTTCCTTACGACTCCGTCTCTGTGTTGTTCTGTCCTTGTGTGTGTCTGTCTTGTACTTTAGCAGAGTAGGGAACGTCGACCAGCTGCGAACTTGCCGACAACTGCTTGCACTGCAAGTAGGAAGGGAGAGCGCGCGGGGTTCCAGTTAGGCCTCGCTGTCTGTGTATTCCTGCCTACCTTTTTATATTATAAGAGCTCCTCCCTGCCAGACACTAGCACAGGACAATTTTGGAGCATCAGGCTGGAGGTGAGACGAAGGTAGCGAGGCTTTGCACCCTCCATCAGCATTGATTGTAGTATGTAAGGGATTAGAAGGATTTCTTTAATCTAAGAGCCCCGAGATCCAAGACCCCTGTCCGGCATCGGTGAGATGGTTACCCTGCTGGTAATCAATGGACGGTTCATGTCCGCCGGAGCGGGAGCCACTTGTCTGTCAGCAGCAATCTGCTCATAGGGTAGAGCCCTGAGTGGTATAATGATGATAAAATAATTACAGCCTGGATTTGCAGTTCTGCTGGTTTTTATTGGAAACAGTCAGCAAGGTACCAGGTACAGATAGCGGTGCTGTTCTGCTGTAATCTGAGGGATTCTCCATGTAAAAAGTAGCAGAAATGAAGGAAGAGGCCCACATGACGCAGTTGCACATTGCACCAGTAGATGGAGCCTTCGAGCCGAGCAGACTGGCATCAACTTGGCAGAAGGGGGTGCTGCAGATTCTTTTTATAAGATGCTGATGGGTGTAGTGTCTACATTCATGGCTAGGTGTCAAGATTCTTTACATTCCTTTTTCCTGTTCATGCATTAAGTATTTTCTGCTATCCGGGGGAACAGCCGGTGTGCATTATGGGTAATGTGTGCCCCAGACATAGAGCACTGGATCCAGGATCCCCAGTAAGAACCTCAGGCTGCCCCCCCATCCTGCTTCTAGCTTTGTAAGACCAGTAAAAGCAGAGCGGAGCTTGCTTATGTTTTTGCTCTCCATTAAAAACCAGTATACAGCAGCTAACGGGGCTGGGGTCCCTCGACCTACAGCAGAGTCATATACCTGTGCGCCGAGTATGTTATTGTGACAAGTTTTCAGCCTTTAAATGTCTTTGTTCATTGTCAGCAAGCAGAGGTCTTGATGATGATAACGAATTGAAACAGCAGTGGTGTGCTTATAGTCCTTATGTTCTGCAGTGGTGTGCTTATAGCCCTTATGTTCTGCAGTGGTTGCTTATAGTCCTTATGTACTGCAGTAATGTGCTTATAGTCCTTATGTTCTGCAGTGGTGTGCTTATAGTCCTTATGTTCTGCAGTGGTGTGCTTATAGTCCTTATGTTCTGCAGTAGTGTGCTTATAGTCCTTATGTCCTGCAGTGGTGTGCTTATTGTCCTTATGTCCTGCAGTGGTGTGCTTATAGTCCTTATGTCCTGCAGTGGTGTGCTTATAGTCCTTATGTTCTGCAGTGGTGTGCTTATAGTCCTTATGTACTGCAGTGGTGTGCTTATAGTCCTTATGTCCTGCAGTAGTGTGCTTATAGTCCTTATGTCCTGCAGTGGTGTGCTTATAGTCCTTATGTTCTGCAGTGGTGTGCTTATAGTCCTTATGTCCTGCAGTGGTGTGCTTATAGTCCTTATGTCCTGCAGTGGTGTGCTTATAGTCCTTATGTTCTGCAGTGGTGTGCTTATAGTCCTTATGTTCTGCAGTGGTGTGCTTATAGTCCTTATGTTCTGCAGTGGTGTGCTTATAGTCCTTATGTCCTGCAGTGGTGTGCTTATAGTCCTTATGTTCTGCAGTGGTGTGCTTATAGTCCTTATGTTCTGCAGTGGTGTGCTTATAGTCCTTATGTTCTGCAGTGGTGTGCTTATAGTCCTTATGTTCTGCAGTGGTGTGCTTATAGTCCTTATGTACTGCAGTAGTGTGCTTATAGTCCTTATGTTCTGCAGTGGTGTGCTTATAGTCCTTATGTCCTGCAGTGGTGTGCTTATAGTCCTTATGTTCTGCAGTGGTGTGCTTATAGTCCTTATGTCCTGCAGTGGTGTGCTTATAGTCCTTATGTCCTGCAGTGGTGTGCTTATAGTCCTTATGTAATGCAGTGGTGTGCTTATAGTCCTTATGTTCTGCAGTGGTGTGCTTATAGTCCTTATGTAATGCAGTGGTGTGCTTATAGTCCTTATGTACTGCAGTAGTGTGCTTATAGTCCTTATGTTCTGCAGTGGTGTGCTTATAGTCCTTATCTTCTGCAGTGGTGTGCTTATTGTCCTTATGTTATGCAGTAGTGTGCTTATAGTCCTTATGTTCTGCAGTGCTGTGCTTATATTCCTTATGTTCTGCAGTAGTGTGCTTATAGTCCTTATGTTCTGCTGTGGTGTGCTTATAGTCCTTATGTTTCTCAGTAGTATGCTTATAGTCCTTATGTTTTGCAGTGGTTGCTTATAGTCCTTATGTTATGCAGTGGTGTGCTTATAGTCCTTATGTACTGCAGTGGTGTGCTTATAGTCCTTATGTACTGCAGTGGTGTGCTTATAGTCCTTATGTACTGCAGTGGTGTGCTTATAGTCTTTATGTTCTGCAGTGGTGTGCTTATAGTCCTTATGTAATGCAGTGGTGTGCCTATAGTCCTTATGTAATGCAGTGGTGTGCTTATAGTCCTTATGTTCTGCAGTGGTGTGCTTATAGTCCTTATGTAATGCAGTGGTGTGCCTATAGTCCTTATGTAATGCAGTGGTGTGCTTATAGTCCTTATGTTCTGCAGTGGTGTGCTTATAGTCCTTAAGTAATGCAGTGGTGTGCTTATAGTCCTTATGTACTGCAGTAGTGTGCTTATAGTCCTTATGTTCTGCAGTGGTGTACTTATAGTCCTTATGTTCTGCAGTGGTGTGCTTATTGTCCTTATGTTCTGCAGTGCTGTGCTTATAGTCCTTATGTTCTGCAGTAGTGTGCTTATAGTCCTTATGTTCTGCAGTAGTGTGCTTATAGGCCTTATGTTCTGCAGTGGTGTGCTTATTGTCCTTATGTCCTGCAGTGGTGTGCTTATAGTCCTTATGTACTGCAGTGGTGTGCTTATAGTCCTTATGTTCTGCAGTGGTGTGCTTATAGTCCTTATGTAATGCAGTGGTGTGCTTATAGTCCTTATGTTCTGCAGTGGTGTGCTTATAGTCCTTATGTACTGCAGTAGTGTGCTTATAGTCCTTATGTTCTGCAGTGGTGTGCTTATAGTCCTTATGTTATGCAGTGGTGTGCTTATAGTCCTTATGTACTGCAGTGGTGTGCTTATAGTCCTTATGTACTGCAGTGGTGTGCTTATAGTCCTTATGTAATGCAGTGGTGTGCCTATAGTCCTTATGTAATGCAGTGGTGTGCTTATAGTCCTTATGTTCTGCAGTGGTGTGCTTATAGTCCTTATGTAATGCAGTGGTGTGCCTATAGTCCTTATGTAATGCAGTGGTGTGCTTATAGTCCTTATGTAATGCAGTGGTGTGCCTATAGTCCTTATGTAATGCAGTGGTGTGCTTATAGTCCTTATGTTCTGCAGTGGTGTGCTTATAGTACTTATGTACTGCAGTAGTGTGCTTATAGTCCTTATGTACTGCAGTGGTGTGCTTATAGTCCTTATGTAATGCAGTGGTGTGCCTATAGTCCTTATGTAATGCAGTGGTGTGCTTATAGTCCTTATGTTCTGCAGTGGTGTGCTTATAGTCCTTATGTAATGCAGTGGTGTGCCTATAGTCCTTATGTAATGCAGTGGTGTGCTTATAGTCCTTATGTAATGCAGTGGTGTGCCTATAGTCCTTATGTAATGCAGTGGTGTGCTTATAGTCCTTATGTTCTGCAGTGGTGTGCTTATAGTCCTTATGTAATGCAGTGGTGTGCTTATAGTCCTTATGTACTGCAGTAGTGTGCTTATAGTCCTTATGTTCTGCAGTGGTGTACTTATAGTCCTTATGTTCTGCAGTGGTGTGCTTATTGTCCTTATGTTCTGCAGTGCTGTGCTTATAGTCCTTATGTTCTGCAGTAGTGTGCTTATAGTCCTTATGTTCTGCAGTGCTGTGCTTATAGTCCTTATGTTCTGCAGTAGTGTGCTTATAGTCCTTATGTTCTGCAGTAGTGTGCTTATAGGCCTTATGTTCTGCAGTGGTGTGCTTATTGTCCTTATGTCCTGCAGTGGTGTGCTTATAGTCCTTATGTACTGCAGTGGTGTGCTTATAGTCCTTATGTTCTGCAGTGGTGTGCTTATAGTCCTTATGTAATGCAGTGGTGTGCTTATTGTCCTTATGTACAGCAGTAGTGTGCTTATAGTCCTTATGTTCTGCAGTGGTGTGCTTATTGTCCTTATGTTCTGCAGTAGTGTGCTTATAGTCCTTATGTTCTGCAGTGGTGTGCTTATAGTCCTTATGTTTCTCAGTAGTATGTTTGCAGTCCTTATGTTCTGCAGTGGTGTGCTTATAGTCCTTATGTCCTGCAGTGGTGTGCTTATAGTCCTTATGTTTTGCAGTGGTTGCTTATAGTCCTTAAGTTCTGCAGTGGTGTGCTTATAGTCCTTATGGTCTGCAGTGGTGTGCTTATAGTCCTTATTTACTGCAGTAGTGTGCTTATAGTCCTTATGTTCTGCAGTGGTGTGCTTATAGTCCTTTTGTTCTGCAGTGGTGTGCTTATAGTCCTTTTGTTCTGCAGTAGTGTGCCTATAGTCCTTATGTCCTGCAGTGGTGTGCTTATAGTCCTTTTGTTCTGCAGTGGTGTGCTTATAGTCCTTTTGTTCTGCAGTAGTGTGCTTATAGTACTTATGTTTCTCAGTAGTATGTTTGCAGTCCTTATGTTCTGCAGTGGTGTGCTTATTGTCCTTATGTTCTGCAGTAGTGTGCTTATAGTCCTTATGTTCTGCAGTGGTGTGCTTATAGTCCTTATGTTTCTCAGTAGTATGTTTGCATTCCTTATGTTCTGCAGTGGTGTGCTTATAGTCCTTATGTCCTGCAGTGGTGTGCTTATAGTCCTTATGTCCTGCAGTGGTGTGCTTATAGTCCTTATGTTCTGCAGTGGTGTGCTTATAGTCCTTATGTTCTGCAGTGGTGTGCTTATAGTCCTTATGTCCTGCAGTGGTGTGCTTATAGTCCTTATGTTCTGCAGTGGTGTGCTTATAGTCCTTATGTTCTGCAGTGGTGTGCTTATAGTCCTTATGTTCTGCAGTGGTGTGCTTATAGCCCTTATGTTCTGCAGTGGTTGCTTATAGTCCTTATGTTCTGCAGTGGTTGCTTATAGCCCTTATGTTCTGCAGTGGTGTGCTTATAGTCCTTATGTTCTGCAGTGGTGTGCTTATAGTCCTTATGCCCTGCAGTGGTGTGCTTATAGTCCTTATCTTCTGCAGTGGTGTGCTTATAGTCCTTATGTTCTGCAGTAGTGTGCTTATAGTCCTTATGTCCTGCAGTGGTGTGCTTATTGTCCTTATGTCCTGCAGTGGTGTGCTTATAGTCCTTATGTTCTGCAGTGGTGTGCTTATAGTCCTTATGTAATGCAGTGGTGTGCTTATAGTCCTTATGTTCTGCAGTGGTGTGCTTATAGTCCTTATGCAATGCAGTGGTGTGCTTATAGTCCTTATGTACTGCAGTAGTGTGCTTATAGTCCTTATGTTCTGCAGTGGTGTGCTTATAGTCCTTATGTTCTGCAGTAGTGTGCTTATAGTCCTTATGTTCTGCAGTGGTGTGGTTATAGTCCTTATGTTTCTCAGTAGTATGTTTGCAGTCCTTATGTTCTGCAGTGGTGTGCTTATAGTCCTTATGTCCTGCAGTGGTGTGCTTATTGTCCTTATGTTTTGCAGTGGTTGCTTATAGTCCTTATGTTCTGCAGTGGTGTGCTTATAGTCCTTATGTTCTGCAGTGGTGTGCTTATAGTCCTTATGTTCTGCAGTGGTGTGCTTATAGTCCTTATGTTCTGCAGTGGTGTGCTTATAGTCCTTATGTTCTGCAGTGGTGTGCTTATTGTCCTTATGTCCTGCAGTGGTGTGCTTATTGTCCTTATGTTTTGCAGTGGTTGCTTATAGTCCTTATGTTCTGCAGTGGTGTGCTTATAGTCCTTATGTTTTGCAGTGGTTGCTTATAGTCCTTATGTTCTGCAGTGGTGTGCTTATAGTCCTTATGTTCTGCAGTGGTGTGCCTATAGTCCTTATTTACTGCAGTAGTGTGCTTATAGTCCTTATGTTCTGCAGTGGTTGCTTATAGTCCTTATGTTTTGCAGTGGTTGCTTATAGTCCTTATGTTTTGCAGTGGTTGCTTATAGTCCTTTTGTTCTGCAGTGGTGTGCTTATAGTCCTTTTGTTCTGCAGTGGTGTGCTTATAGTCCTTTTGTTCTGCAGTGGTGTGCTTATAGTACTTATGTTTCTCAGTATTATGTTTGCAGTCCTTATGTTCTGTAGTGGTGTGCTTATTGTCCTTATGTCCTGCAGTGGTGTGCTTATAGTCCTTATGTCCTGCAGTGGTGTGCTTATAGTCCTTATGTTCTGCAGTGCTGTGCTTATAGTCCTTATGTTCTGCAGTAGGGTGCTTATAGTCCTTTTGTTCTGCAGTAGTGTGCTTATAGTGCTTATGTTCTGCAGTGGTGTGCTTATAGTCCCTATGTCCTGCAGTGGTGTGCTTATAGTCCTTATGTTCTGCAGTGGTTACTTATAGTCCTTATGTTCTGCAGTGCTGTGCTTATAGTCCTTATGTTCTGTAGTGGTGTGCTTATAGTCCTTATGTTCTGCAGTAGTTACTTATAGTCCTTATGTTCTGCAGTGCTGTGCTTATAGTCCTTATGTTCTGCAGTGGTGTGCTTATAGTCCTTATGTTCTGCAGTGGTGTGATTATAGTCCTTATGTCCTGCAGTGGTGTGCTTATAGTCCTTATGTAATGCAGTTGTGTGCTTATAGTCCTTATGTTCTGCAGTGGTGTGCTTATAGTCCTTATGTCCTGCAGTGGTGTGCTTATAGTCCTTATGTTCTGCAGTGGTGTGCTTATAGTCCTTATGTCCTGCAGTGGTGTGCTTATAGTCCTTATGTTCTGCAGTAGTGTGCTTATAGTCCTTATGTAATGCAGTGGTGTGCTTATAGTCCTTATGTCCTGCAGTGGTGTGCTTATAGTCCTTATGTAATGCAGTTGTGTGCTTATAGTCCTTATGTTCTGCAGTGGTGTGCTTATAGTCCTTATGTTCTGCAGTGGTGTGCTTATAGTCCTTATGTTCTGCAGTAGTGTGCTTATAGTCCTTATGTTCTGCAGTAGTGTGCTTATAGTCCTTATGTTTCTCAGTAGTATATTTGCAGTCCTTATGTCCTGCAGTGGTGTGCTTATAGTCCTTATGTAATGCAGTTGTGTGCTTATAGTCCTTATGTTCTGCAGTGGTGTGCTTATAGTCCTTATGTTCTGCAGTGGTGTGCTTATAGTCCTTATGTTCTGCAGTGGTGTGCTTATAGTCCTTATGTTCTGCAGTGGTGTGCTTATAGTCCTTATGTTCTGCAGTGGTGTGCTTATAGTCCTTATGTACTGCGGTGGTGTGCTTATAGTCCTTATGTACTGCGGTGGTGTGCTTATAGTCCTTATGTACTGCAGTGCTGTGCTTATAGTCCTTATGTTCTGCAGTGGTGTGCTTATAGTCCTTATGTTTTTCAGTAGTATGTTTGCATTCCTTATGTTCTGCAGTGGTGTGCTTATAGTCCTTATGTCCTGCAGTGGTGTGCTTATAGTCCTTATGTTCTGTAGTGGTGTGCTTTAAGTCCTTATGTTCTGCAGTGGTTACTTATAGTCCTTATGTTCTGCAGTGCTGTGCTTATAGTCCTTATGTTCTGCAGTGGTGTGCTTATAGTCCTTATGTTCTGCAGTGGTGTGCTTATAGTACTTATGTAATGCAGTGGTGTGCTTATAGTCCTTATGTTCTGCAGTGGTGTGCTTATAGTCCTTATGTCCTGCAGTGGTGTGCTTATAGTCCTTATGTAATGCAGTGGTGTGCTTATAGTCCTTATGTTCTGCAGTGGTGTGCTTATAGTCCTTATGTTCTGCAGTAGTGTGCTTATAGTCCTTATGTTCTGCAGTAGTGTGCTTATAGTCCTTATGTTTCTCAGTAGTATGTTTGCAGTCCTTATGTTCTGCAGTGGTGTGCTTATTGTCCTTATGTTCTGCAGTGGTGTGCTTATAGTCCTTATGTTCTGCAGTGGTTGCTTATAGTCCTTATGTTTTGCAGTGGTATGCTTATAGTCCTTATGTTTTGCAGTGATGTGCTTATTGTCCTTATGTTTTGCAGTGGTTGCTTATAGTCCTTATGTCCTGCAGTGGTTACTTATAGTCCTTATGTTCTGCAGTGGTGTGCTTATAGTCCTTATGTTCTGCAGTGGTGTGCTTATAGTCCTTATGTTTCTCAGTAGTATGTTTGCATTCCTTATGTTCTGCAGTGGTGTGCTTATTGTCCTTATGTTTTGCAGTGGTTGCTTATAGTCCTTATGTCCTGCAGTGGTTACTTATAGTCCTTATGTTCTGCAGTGGTGTGCTTATAGTCCTTATGTTCTGCAGTGGTGTGCTTATAGTCCTTATGTTTCTCAGTAGTATGTTTGCATTCCTTATGTTCTGCAGTGGTGTGCTTATTGTCCTTATGTTTTGCAGTGGTTGCTTATAGTCCTTATGTTCTGCAGTGGTGTGCTTATAGTCCTTATGTTCTGCAGTGGTGTGCTTATAGTCCTTATGTTTCTCAGTAGTATGTTTGCATTCCTTATGTTCTGCAGTGGTGTGCTTATTGTCCTTATGTTTTGCAGTGGTTGCTTATAGTCCTTATGTCCTGCAGTGGTTACTTATAGTCCTTATGTTCTGCAGTGGTGTGCTTATAGTCCTTATGTTCTGCAGTGGTGTGCTTATAGTCCTTATGTTCTGCAGTGGTGTGCTTATAGTCCTTATGTTTCTCAGTAGTATGTTTGCATTCCTTATGTTCTGCAGTGGTGTGCTTATTGTCCTTATGTTTTGCAGTGGTTGCTTATAGTCCTTATGTCCTGCAGTGGTTACTTATAGTCCTTATGTTCTGCAGTGGTGTGCTTATAGTCCTTATGTTCTGCAGTGGTGTGCTTATAGTCCTTATGTTTCTCAGTAGTATGTTTGCATTCCTTATGTTCTGCAGTAGTGTGCTTATTGTCCTTATGTTTTGCAGTGGTTGCTTATAGCCCTTATGTTCTGCAGTGGTGTGCTTATAGTCCTTTTGTTCTGCAGTGGTGTGCTTATAGTCCTTATGTTCTGCAGTGGTTACTTAGGCCTCATGCACACGACCGTTGTGTGCATCCGTGGCCGTTGTGCCGTTTTCCGTTTTTTTTCACGGACCCATTGACTTTCAATGGGTCCGTGGAAAAATCGGAAAATGCACCGTTTGGCAGCCGCATCCGTGAGCCGTGTTTCCTGGCCGTGAAAAAAATATGACCTGTCCTATTTTTTTCACGGCCAACGGTTCACGGGCCCATTCAAGTCAATGGGTCCGTGAAAGAACACGGATGCACACAAGATTGGCATCCGTGTCCGTGATCCGTGGCCGTAGGTTGCTTTCATACAGACGGATCTGAAGATCCGTCTGCATAAAAGCTTTTTCTGATCTCAGTTTTCACTTCGTGAAAACTCATTTCCGACAGTATATTCTAACACAGAAGCGTTCCCATGGTGATGGGACGCTTCTAGTTAGAATACACTACAAACTGTGTACAAGACTGCCCCCTGCTGCCTGGCAGCACCCGATCTCTTACAGGGGGATATGATAGTACAATTACCCCCATCCGGTGCGGCAACTGAAGGGGTTAATTGTACTATCATATCCCCCTGTAAGAGATCAGGGCTGCCAGGCAGCAGGGGGCAGACCCCCCCCCTCCCTCCCCAGTTTGAATATCATTGTGCGGCCCCCCCCCCCCCCCTGTTGTTAACTCGTTGGTGGCCAGTGTGCGCACCCCCCTCCCTCCCTCCCTCCATTGTTTTAATACATTGGGGCCAGTGTGCGCGCGCCCCCCCAACCCCCCCTCCCTCCCTCTATTGTTTTAATACATTGGGGCCAGTGTGCGCGCGCCCCCCCAACCCCCCCCAGCCCCCCCCCCCTCCCTCCCTCTATTGTAATCATCATCGGTGGCAGCGGAGTGGAAGATTTTCATACTTACCTGGCTGCTGGCTGCTGCGATGTCTGCGTCCGGCCGGGAGCTCCTCCTACTGGTAAGTGACAGCAATGCGCCGCACAGACCTGTCACTTACCAGTAGGAGGAGCTCCCGGCCGGACGCAGACATCGCAGCAGCAAGAAGCCAGGTAAGTATGAAAATCTTCTACTCCGCTGCCACCGATGATGATTACAATAGAGGGAGGGAGGGGGGGGGGGGGGCTGGGGGGGGGGGGGGTGCGCACACTGGCCCCAATGTATTAAAACAATAGAGGGAGGGAGGGGGGGTTGGGGGGGGCGCGCGCACACTGGCCCCAATGTATTAAAACAATAGAGAGAGGGAGGGGGGGTTGGGGGGGCGCGCGCACACTGGCCCCAATGTATTAAAACAATAGAGGGAGGGAGGGAGGGGGGTGCGCACACTGGCCACCAACGAGTTAACAACAGGGGAGGGGGGGCCCCACTGGCCACCAATGAGTTAAAAACAGGGGAGGGGGGGGTCTGCCCCCTGCTGCCTGGCAGCACCTGCCAGGCAGCAGGGGACAGTCATGTACACAGTTTTTTTGTATATTCTAACCTGAAGCGTCTCCATCACCATGGGAACGCCTCTGTGTTAGAATATACTGTCGGAAATGAGTTTCACGATGTAGCTCATATCCGACAGTATATTCTAACATAGAGGCGTTCCCATGGTGATGGGGACGCTACAAGTTAAAATATACCATCGGATTGGAGAAAACTCTGATCCGATGGTATAACAGAACTCCAGACTTTACATTGAAAGTCAATGGGGACGGATCCGTTTGAAATGGCACCATATTGTGTCAACATCAAACGGATCCGTCCCCATTGACTTGCATTGTAATTCAGGACGGATCCGTTTGGCTCCGCACGGCCAGGCGGACACCAAAATGACTTTTTTTTCATGTCTGTGGATCCTCCAAAAATCAAGGAAGACCCACGGACGGAAAAACGGTCACGGATCACGGACCAACGGAACCCCGTTTTGCGGACCGTGAAAAAAAACGTCCGTGTGCATGAGGCCTTATAGTCCTTATGTTCTGCAGTGGTGTGCTTATAGTCCTTATGTTTCTCAGTAGTATGTTTGCATTCCTTATGTTCTGCAGTGGTGTGCTTATAGTCCTTATGTTCTGCAGTGGTGTGCTTATAGTCCTTATGTCCTGCAGTGGTGTGCTTATAGTCCTTATGTCCTGCAGTGGTGTGCTTATAGTCCTTATGTTCTGCAGTGGTGTGCTTATAGTCCTTATGTACTGCAGTGGTGTGCTTATAGTCCTTATGTTCTGCAGTGGTGTGCTTATAGTCCTTATGTACTGCAGTGGTGTGCTTATAGTCCTTATGTCCTGCAGTGGTGTGCTTATAGTCCTTATGTCCTGCAGTGGTGTGCTTATAGTCCTTATGTCCTGCAGTGGTGTGCTTATAGTCCTTATGTTCTGCAGTGGTGTGCTTATTGTCCTTATGTTTTGCAGTGGTTGCTTATAGTCCTTATGTCCTGCAGTGGTGTGCTTATAGTCCTTATGTACTGCAGTAGTGTGCTTATAGTCCTTATGTCCTGCAGTGGTGTGCTTATAGTCCTTATGTACTGCAGTAGTGTGCTTATAGTCCTTATGTACTGCAGTGGTGTGCTTATAGTCCTTATGTCCTGCAGTAGTGTGCTTATAGTCCTTATGTTCTGCAGTGGTGTGCTTATAGTCCTTATGTCCTGCAGTGGTGTGCTTATAGTCCTTATGTTCTGCAGTGGTGTGCTTATAGTCCTTATGTTCTGCAGTGGTGTGCTTATAGTCCTATGTCCTGCAGTGGTGTGCTTATAGTCCTTATGTTCTGCAGTGGTGTGCTTATAGTCCTTATGTTCTGCAGTGGTGTGCTTATAGTCCTTATGTCCTGCAGTGGTGTGCTTATAGTCCTTATGTCCTGCAGTGGTGTGCTTATAGTCCTTATGTCCTGCAGTGGTGTGCTTATAGCCCTTATGTTCTGCAGTGGTTGCTTATAGTCCTTATGTTCTGCAGTGGTGTGCTTATAGTCCTTATGTTTTGCAGTGGTATGCTTATAGTCCTTATGTTTTGCAGTGGTGTGCTTATTGTCCTTATGTTTTGCAGTGGTTGCTTATAGTCCTTATGTCCTGCAGTGGTTACTTATAGTCCTTATGTTCTGCAGTGGTGTGCTTATAGTCCTTATGTTTCTCAGTAGTATGTTTGCATTCCTTATGTTCTGCAGTGGTGTGCTTATAGTCCTTATGTCCTGCAGTGGTGTGCTTATAGTCCTTATGTTCTGCAGTGGTGTGCTTATAGTCCATATGTACTGCAGTGGTGTGCTTATAGTCCTTATGTTCTGCAGTGGTGTGCTTATAGTCCTTATGTTCTGCAGTGGTGTTCTTATAGTCCTTATGCCCTGCAGTGGTGTGCTTATAGTCCTTATGTCCTGCAGTGGTGTGCTTATAGTCCTTATGTCCTGCAGTGGTGTGCTTATAGTCCTTATGTTCTGCAGTGGTGTGCTTATAGTCCTTATGTTCTGCAGTGGTGTTCTTATAGTCCTTATGCCCTGCAGTGGTGTGCTTATAGTCCTTATGTCCTGCAGTGGTGTGCTTATAGTCCTTATGTTCTGCAGTGGTGTGCTTATAGTCCTTATGTCCTGCATTGGTGTGCTTATAGTCCTTATCTTCTGCAGTTGTGTGCTTATAGTCCTTGTGTTCTGCAGTGGTGTGCTTATAGTCCTTATGTCTTGCAGTAGTGTGCTTATAGTCCTTATGTTCTGCAGTGGTGTGCTTATAGTCCTTATGTCCTGCAGTGGTGTGCTTATAGTCCTTATGTTCTGCAGTGGTGTGCTTATAGTCCTTATGTTCTGCAGTGGTGTGCTTATAGTCCTATGTCCTGCAGTGGTGTGCTTATAGTCCTTATGTTCTGCAGTGGTGTGCTTATAGTCCTTATGTTCTGCAGTGGTGTGCTTATAGTCCTTATGTCCTGCAGTGGTGTGCTTATAGTCCTTATGTCCTGCAGTGGTGTGCTTATAGTCCTTATGTCCTGCAGTGGTGTGCTTATAGCCCTTATGTTCTGCAGTGGTTGCTTATAGTCCTTATGTTCTGCAGTGGTGTGCTTATAGTCCTTATGTTTTGCAGTGGTATGCTTATAGTCCTTATGTTTTGCAGTGGTGTGCTTATTGTCCTTATGTTTTGCAGTGGTTGCTTATAGTCCTTATGTCCTGCAGTGGTTACTTATAGTCCTTATGTTCTGCAGTGGTGTGCTTATAGTCCTTATGTTTCTCAGTAGTATGTTTGCATTCCTTATGTTCTGCAGTGGTGTGCTTATAGTCCTTATGTCCTGCAGTGGTGTGCTTATAGTCCTTATGTTCTGCAGTGGTGTGCTTATAGTCCATATGTACTGCAGTGGTGTGCTTATAGTCCTTATGTTCTGCAGTGGTGTGCTTATAGTCCTTATGTTCTGCAGTGGTGTTCTTATAGTCCTTATGCCCTGCAGTGGTGTGCTTATAGTCCTTATGTCCTGCAGTGGTGTGCTTATAGTCCTTATGTCCTGCAGTGGTGTGCTTATAGTCCTTATGTTCTGCAGTGGTGTGCTTATAGTCCTTATGTTCTGCAGTGGTGTTCTTATAGTCCTTATGCCCTGCAGTGGTGTGCTTATAGTCCTTATGTCCTGCAGTGGTGTGCTTATAGTCCTTATGTTCTGCAGTGGTGTGCTTATAGTCCTTATGTCCTGCATTGGTGTGCTTATAGTCCTTATCTTCTGCAGTTGTGTGCTTATAGTCCTTGTGTTCTGCAGTGGTGTGCTTATAGTCCTTATGTCCTGCAGTGGTGTGCTTATAGCCCTTATGTTCTGCAGTGGTTGCTTATAGTCCTTATGTTCTGCAGTGGTGTGCTTATAGTCCTTATGTTCTGCAGTGGTGTGCTTATAGTCCTTATGTTCTGCAGTGGTGTGCTTATAGTCCTTATGTTCTGCAGTAGTGTGCTTATAGTCCTTATGCCCTGCAGTGGTGTGCTTATAGTCCTTATGTCCTGCAGTGGTGTGCTTATAGTCCTTATGTTCTGCAGTAGTGTGCTTATAGTCCTTATGTTTCTCAGTAGTATGTTTGCATTCCTTATGTTCTGCAGTGGTGTGCTTATAGTCCTTATGTTTTGCAGTGGTATGCTTATAGTCCTTATGTTTTGCAGTGGTGTGCTTATTGTCCTTATGTTTTGCAGTGGTTGCTTATAGTCCTTATGTCCTGCAGTGGTTACTTATAGTCCTTATGTTCTGCAGTGGTGTGCTTATAGTCCTTATGTTTCTCAGTAGTATGTTTGCATTCCTTATGTTCTGCAGTGGTGTGCTTATAGTCCTTATGTCCTGCAGTGGTGTGCTTATAGTCCTTATGTTCTGCAGTGGTGTGCTTATAGTCCATATGTACTGCAGTGGTGTGCTTATAGTCCTTATGTTCTGCAGTGGTGTGCTTATAGTCCTTATGTCCTGCAGTGGTGTGCTTATAGTCCTTATGTTCTGCAGTGGTGTGCTTATAGCCCTTATGTTCTGCAGTGGTTGCTTATAGTCCTTATGTTCTGCAGTGGTTGCTTATAGTCCTTATGTTATGCAGTGGTGTGCTTATAGTCCTTATGTTCTGCAGTGGTGTGCTTATAGTCCTTATGCCCTGCAGTGGTGTGCTTATAGTCCTTATGTCCTGCAGTGGTGTGCTTATAGTCCTTGTGTTCTGCAGTGGTGTGCTTATAGTCCTTATGTTCTGCAGTGGTGTGCTTATAGTCCTTATGTCCTGCAGTGGTGTGCTTATAGTCCTTATGTCCTGCAGTGGTGTGCTTATAGTCCTTATCTTCTGCAGTTGTGTGCTTATAGTCCTTGTGTTCTGCAGTGGTGTGCTTATAGTCCTCATGTTTCTCAGTAGTATGTTTGCATTCCTTATGTTCTGCAGGGTGTCCCTCCTCCATTCAGCTATTACAGTAAGCACTCGACGTCTGTAGTCTGCAGGACGGGATGTTATTTAACGTGCAGATGTGTGAGATGCGTAACGAGCCTCACACTAATTAGAGCCATTCCAGTAATCCGCATAACATCATCCTCTCCTCGTCTCATCCTCTAATTGTTCCCTTTTCCTCAATCACTGTCATGTCTAGCTGAAGTGCTTTCTACAGCCAGGTTCAACTAATCTGGCATCTAACATTCCCACTCTGCACTGCCCGCTCTGCCATTCACTGCTTTAGTCGGGTCATCGCTGTGCCCACTGATTGGCTGAGCGGGCACTCCAAGACATTTGCTGTGTGCCCAGCCCAATACCAGTATTTGGAGGGGAGCAGTGGTGGGACTGCAGCTTCGGGGGATCGGTAGGGTTAGTAATAGTTATTTTACCCCACCAGGAATACCCCTTCAATCTGGCATCTAATGAGCCAGATATTCTGATAATCTTTGTACTGCACATGCGCTAGAAGCAGGGAGGCAGAGCACAAATACACCCAGCCTCACTGCGCAAGCTCCGAATGCAGGAATGTGTGGAGCATATGCAATGCTTCCTACATCTGACCCTCTGTGGCACATGGATCACATCTCAGTGGGCGAATCTACTGCTTGCCTGACTTGACTTGATCCGCCTTTGGCCAAATGACTGGTATTAGTTCATTAAGAATTCATTATCAGCTAGAAAAACAAAAAGCAGCCATTAAAGAGCCCCTTGATGTGGCAGTTTATAGATGACCTTCCAGCCGATGTCATTTTATTGGACTTTCTTACGACCGCCCAGTAATTCCAGGCACATGATTATCCTGTAATGGCCGGGTAGCAATAATGCCACTTTCTAATGTCCACTGGATCTATGATATACCAGTAAGGGGTCTGACCGCTGGGTTACTCTCCATTCAGACTCAGAATGGTGGATATAGATAAGTTGTTTTTGGCTTCTTTGAAAGAATAGTACAGTTTTCAGGTCTACTAGGTCTACACACACGCACTTCCATGTACATGAGCCATAAACTGGACCCAAAGACAGGCATGAATTCTTTCAAGCCCTATTATGCCACCTATGTACGTGAGCGAAGTCTCTGATGAGTGAAAGTGACAATCTCTGGTACAAGCAATGGAAGATAGTGAACTCGCTGTACTCATTCCCCTATCGACACCACTTGCATATATAATTTCAGTAAGGGAGATGCAATGGTTGTATATACAGTACAGACCAAAAGTTTGGACACACCTTCTCATTCAAAGAGTTTTCTTTATTTTTCATGACTATGAAAATTGTAGATTCACACTGAAGGCATCAAAACTATGAATTAACACATGTGGAATTATATACATAACAAAAAAGTGTGAAACAACTGAAAATATGTCATATTCTAGATTCTTCAAAGTAGCCACCTTTTGCTTTGATTACTGCTTTGGACACTCTTGGCATTCTCTTGATGAGCTTCAAGAGGTAGTCACCTGAAATGTTCTTCCAACAGTCTTGAAGGAGTTACCAGAGATGCTTAGCACTTGTTGGCCCTTTTTCCTTCACTCTGTGGTCCAGCTCACCCCAAACGATCTCGATTGGGTTCAGGTCCGGTGACTGTGGAGGCCAGGTCATCTGGCGCAGCAACCCATCACTCTCCTTCATGGTCAAATAGCCCTTACACAGCCTGGAGGTGTGTTTGGGGTCATTGTCCTGTTGAAAAATAAATGATGGTCCAACTAAACGCAAACCGGATGGAATAGCATGCCGCTGCAAGATGCTGTGGTAGCCATGCTGGTTCAGTATGCCTTCAATTTTGAATAAATCCCAAACAGTGTCACCAGCAAAGCACCCCCGCACCATCACACCTCCTCCTCCATGCTTCACAATGGGAACCAGGCATGTAGAGTCCATCCGTTCACCTTTTCTGCGTCGCACAAAGACACGGTGGTTGGAACCAAAGATCTCAAATTTGGACTCATCAGACCAAAGCACAGATTTCCACTGGTTAACTGTCCATTCCTTGTGTTCTTTAGCCCAAACAAGTCTCTTCTGCTTGTTGCCTGTCCTTAGCAGTGGTTTCCTAGCAGATATTCTACCATGAAGGCCTGATTCACACAGTCTCCTCTTAACAATTATTCTATAGATGTGTCTGCTGCTAGAACTCTGTGTGGCATTGACCTGGTCTCTAATCTGAGCTGCTGTTAACCTGCGATTTCTGAGGCTGGTGACTCGGTGTCACGGCGGGCGTGCACTCAGACTCACAGATAACCCACCAACCAGGCTCTGGGCGAGAGACAGGGGAAGGGTCACCTCCTAGCTAATCCCTGACCTCTTTCCCTGCACTGCTCAGCCCACATGCAGACCTTAAAGGTAGGTATGATGTGTCCTCGTGCCTGGGCTGACAAAACCCTAAATTCCCTGAGATGGTGAAGAGGGGAAATTGGAGCAGCCTTCTCGCACAGAACCTGGATGGGAGAGATGACACAAAACAACCAAACTTGAATCACACTTATGTTTCTGAGCTGGAACAGACAGGCAACCTTCCTTCCTAGCTTCCAAGACCACAATGATTTGTATAATCCGCTCAGAGCACTGGGCTGGTGTGCTATTGAAACTAATGACCCCACCCAGTGCACCTGATGAGAGGCGGATCCAGCACGGCTCTAAAACAAACACTAAACTCGTGCTGCTATCCTGGCCGGCCTCCGCACATCGTCAGAGTGGGGCATGACAGTACCCCCCCTTCTACGGTTGACCTCCGGACACCCCGGACCAACCTTATCTGGATGGGACCTATGAAAAGCCCTCACCAGTCGGCTGGCGTTGACATCCAACGCCGAAACCAACATCTCCTCTGGACCGTATCCCCTCCAGTGCACCAGGTTACTGAAGGAAGCCCCGAAGAACTCTCGAGTCGAGAATCCTGGAGATCTCAAACTCCAAGATTCCCTCGACTAGAAAAGGAGGAGGAGGCAATGGCGATGGTTCCACCGGTCTCACGTATTTTTTTAGTAAAGACCTATGGAACACATCATGGATCCTCCAAGTCTGCGGAAGATCCAGCCGAAACGCCACAGGATTGATCACTGCAGAAATTTTATACGGACCAAAATATCTTGGACCCAGTTTCCAAGATGGCACTCTCAATTTGATATTCTTAGTGGACAACCACACCAGATCACCCACACACAGGTCCGGACCAGTCACACGTCTCTTGTCAGCCATTCGTTTATACCTCTCACCCATCCTCTGCAAATTCCCTTGAATCCTCCGCCAGATGGAGGATAAGGCAGAAGAGAATCTCTCCTCCTCTGGCATCCCAGAGGAATCAGACCCAGAAAAGGTACCAAACTGAGGATGGAAACCGTATGCACCAAAAAATGGCGACTTACCCGTGGACTCCTGCCTACGGTTATTCAACGCAAATTCTGCTAAGGACAAGAATGAGGACCAGTCCTCCTGATTCTCAGCCACAAAGCACCTCAAGTAGGTCTCCAGGTTTTGATTAGTACGCTCCGTCTGACCATTCGACTGCGGATGAAAGGCCGAAGAGAATGAAAGTTGAATGCCAAGCCGAGAGCAGAACGCCCTCCAAAACCTGGAGACAAACTGCGTGCCCCTATCAGAGACCACAGCCGAAGGAATACCATGCAATTTCACAATATTATCCACAAAAATCTGCGCAAGAGTCTTAGTGTTAGGCAGACTCGTTAGTGGTATAAAGTGAGCCAACGGTCAACTACCACCAAAATCACTGTTCTCCCGGGGGAACTCGGCAGATCCGTAATAAAATCCATAGACAAATGCGTCCAAGGACGAGACGGAATAGACAATGGAAGAAGTGAACCAGGCGGTCGAGTATGAGCAACCTTTGACCGAGCGCAGGTTTCACAAGCTGTCACGTAATTCTCAATGCTCTTACGTAACCCTGGCCACCAGAATCTCCGGGATACTAGATCACAGGTGGACTTACCACCAGGATGTCCAGCGAGAACAGTATCGTTATGTTCCTTGAACACCTTGTATCGTAGGCCCTCAGGAACAAACAACCTCCCTGGGGGACAATAACCAGGAGCCCCCTCCTGGGCTCCCAACACCTCCATCTCCAATTCAGGGTACAGAGCGGAGACCACCACCCCATCCGCCAAAATCAGCGCAGGATCTTCTGAATCACCTCCCCCAGGAAAGCTGCGAGACAAGGCATCTGCCTTGACGTTCTTGACCCCTGGGTGAATGGTAACCACAAAATTGAACCTGGTAAAAAAAACAGTGACCATCTGGCCTGCCTTGGCTCCAACAATCTGATCAAAAAGATCAGAGATCAAAGGCAGGGGATATGGATCCCGGACTGTAATACGGTTAAATTCCCGGAAATCCAAACACGGTCTCAGTGATCCATCCTTTTTCTTCACAAAGAACAAACCTACTGCCACTGGAGACTTAGATGGTCTAATATGACCCTTTGCCAAACTCTCGGCGACATACTTTCGCATGACCTCTCTTCTCGGGTTGAGAGAGGTTGTAAAGCCGAGACTTTGACAACTTAGCCCCCGGAATGAGATTAACTGGACAATCATAGTCTCGATGAGGGGGCAATTCCTGAGCCCCACCCTCCGAAAAGACATCCGCAAAATCCGAGAGATACTGAGGTAAAGCCGTAATGGACACACCAGAGATAGATGTGCCAAGACAATTATCCGAACAAAACTCACTCCAACCAATGATATGTCTCACTTGCCAGTCTATAATTGGGTTATGTCTAGTCAACCATGGCAACCCCAAAACGATAGGAGCTGGCAAATCCTTCATGACAAAACAGGAAATAATTTCAGCATGTGAATCACCCACCCTTAAGTGAATACCATGAACAATGTGAGTAAGGCTCCTTTGAGGAGGGGAAGAATCAATTGCAAAAACACGAATCTCGTTCTCTAAAGTGCAAGTACTTAGTCCTAGGTTTTGAAGGAAAAGAAAGTCAATTAGGTTTACCCCAGCACCACAATCAAGGAAAACATCAACAAACACATCTTTAGACTCTAGCGCCACCATAGCTGGAAGGAGAAAACGGGAACTGCAGGGAGCTTGCATACCTGTCTGCTCCACCACACCATTCATACCACCAAGTGTGAGGGAAGTTTTTTTTTCTTTTTTCTTTTTCTCTTCCACCTGTGGTTTAACATAAGGACAAGAAAAAATAAAAATGACTCCTCTTTCCACAATAGTAACATAGATTGTGCACTTTTCTAAAGTCTCTACTATCAGAATGGCAAGATATCTGACCTAACTGCATGGGTTCCTCCCCTACCCCAGAGTTATAAGTAGTATCACCCTGGGCAGCAGGTGAGACAAAACCACACGCAGGAGGGATCCCTTGCACGGAGGGACCCTTACACCTCTCTCTGATACGTCTATCCAACCGTATAGCCAAAGACATTGCATTCTCTAGAGTATCCGGGTACTCATGAAAAGCCAGGGCATCTTTCAACCTTTTAGATAACCCCTGACAAAACTGACTACGTTACGCGGGGTTGTTCCACCCCGACTCAGTAGCCCATCTCCTAAACTCTATGCAGTAACCCTCTGCAGTATGTTTACCCTGCAGTAAGTTACGCAATTTCTATTCTGCCATCGAAACCCGATCTGGGTCATCGTAAATCAATCCAAGGGCTTT
Organism: Bufo gargarizans; assembly: GCF_014858855.1. Classification (NCBI taxonomy): domain Eukaryota; kingdom Metazoa; phylum Chordata; class Amphibia; order Anura; family Bufonidae; genus Bufo; species Bufo gargarizans. The sequence continues at coordinate 8,182,036 of NC_058085.1, forward strand.
GAAAACTTCCTCCACCGACCGGAGGGCCAGAGAACCGGGCGGCAGAGAAAAAGCCCAGGATTGCGCGTCCCCTTTAAGCAGAGACATGATGATACCAACCCTCTGATTTTCATTACCTGGCGAAAATGGACGCAGTCGAAAATACAATTTGCATGACTCTTTAAAGTGGAAAATATCATCCGTACCCCCTGTAAATTTCTCAGGAAGAGCGACTTTAGGCTCCCCACCAATTTGACCTGTACCTGATGCCAGAACCCTCTGACACTGTGCGACCGAACTACGCAGATCTGCAACCTCTAGGGATAAACCCTGCATGCGGTCAACCAGTGCATCAATTGACGCCATCACAAAACCGCTGAGTAATGGAAGTCACAGTATGGCGGATTATAATGTCACGGCGGGCATGCACTTAGACTCACAGATAACCCACCAATCAGGCTCTGGGCGAGAGACAGGGGAAGGGTCACCTCCTAGCTAATCCCTGACCTCTTTCCCTGCACTGCTCAGCCCACATGCAGACCTTAAAGGTAGGTATGATGTGTCCTCAAGCCTGGGCTGACAAAACCCTAAATTCCCTGAGATGGTGAAGAGGGGAAATTGGAGCAGCCTGCTCGCACAGAACCTGGATGGGAGAGATGACACAAAACAACCAAACTTGAATCACACTTATCTTTCTGAGATGGAACAGACAGACAACCTTCCTTCCTAGCTTCCAAGACCACAGTGATTTGTATAATCCGCTCAGAGCACTGGGCTGGCGTGCTATTTAAACTAATGACCCCACCCAGTGCACCTGATGAGAGGCGGATACAGCACGGCTCCAAAACAAACACTAAACTCGTGCTGCTATCCTGGCCGACCTCTGCACATCGTCAGAGTGGGGCATGACACTCGGATGAACTTATCCTCCGCAGCAGAGGTGACTCTTCGTCTTACTTTCCTGGGGCGGTCCGCATGTGAGCCAGTTTCTTTGTAGCGCTTGATGGGTTTTGTGACTGCACTTGGGGACACTTTCAAAGTTTTCCCAATTTTTCGGACTGACTGACCTTAATTTCTTAAAGTAATGATGGCCACTCGTTTTTCTTTACTTCGCTGCTTTTTTCTTGCTATAATACAAATTCTAACAGTCTATTCAGTAGGACTATCAGCTGTGTATCCACCTGACTTCTCCACAACGCAACTGATGGTCCCAACCCCATTTCTAAGGCAAGAAATCCCACTTATTAAACCTGACAGGGCACACCTGTGAAGTGAAGACCATTTCAGGTGACTACCTCTTGAAGCTCATCAAGAGAATGCCAAGAGTGTGCAAAGCAGTAATCAAAGCAAAAGGTGGCTACTTTGAAGAACCTAGAATATGACATATTTTCAATTGTTTCACACTTTTTTGTTATGTATATAATTCCACACGTGTTAATTCATAGTTTTGATGCCTTCAGTGTGAATCTACAATTTTCATAGTCATGAAAATAAAGAAAACTCTTTGAATGAGAAGGTGTGTCCAAACTTTTGGTCTGTACTGTATGTGAAAGAAGTCTCTGATGAGTGTGAGCGGCAATCTCTGGTACAAGCAATGGAAGATAGTGAACTCGTTGTACTCATTCCCCTAGTAACACCAGTTGCTTGTAAAATTCCAGTGAGGGAGATGCAATGGATATGCCTTTAGGGGATTTATTGAATGCACCTTGAGAAATGATGATAGAGGTCAAAGGAAAATCCTCTCTCTCTGTGATGCATGTCTGACAAACAGGAAAGGACTGCTGGACACAGGATATGGGGTCATATAGGAGAATGAATTAATATGAACTCTAGTTTGGAGAAACCATTAGCTGGGACAGCACAGGCCCCTTTGGATGACCAGTCCTCACCATGTCCCACGTTAAGGAGAATGGGCTTGGCCCTAAGGTCAGGCCATACATTTTGCACACTGCTATCGTGTTAGGTCTGGTGAGCAACAGAAGCCAAGTTGAAGTCCAGATGGTCACAAACCCTGATAGACTTCCCAGGTAGACCTTTAGGAGCTCACTAAGATCAGAAAGAGTCTACTTTATCACTCATGACAAGTGGAAATAGTTGTGAGGATCAGATCAAGAATGGTCCAGAAGTGTGGTCAGATGTGCAAATAGCGTGGACAGGATAGGTAGGACCGAGGGCCAATGAGCATGGTAATACTCCACTGGAAAGTTTTTACAATGGTGTTTCACTTTTTGCCATTGTTCTGTGTGCTCAGGCACTGGCTTCTTATGGGTTTGAACTTGTGCTGTTGTGTTCAATGGCAGTTCATGTTGCCACTGCTCCTTGTGTCCTGGCTGCGTCCTTGTTTTGTGTCCTGCCCCTGTCTGTGCAGGTTCAGATTCTGTTGGATCTTTGCATGTTCTGTCTGTGTCTGGATTCTGTGAAGTTTATTACTCTGATTCCACGTCTGACCTTATCTGTTATCCATTTCTGTATGCCATGTGTTTGAGTCTGTTCCGTGTGTTGTCTGAATTCTGTCCTAGTTCTGACAATGAATTCCCAAGTTCAAGTTCGTGTCTGATCTGCTTTGCCACATTTCTGCAACTGGACCTGCTATTTCTCAACTGTGTCCTAGTGTTCTGTGTCTGTTCCGTCTTGCTAGATGTCTGAAAATTGTCCTAGTTCCTTTGTTTTGTATGTCTGGGTTCCTGAAGTCTGCGTGTCTGGGTTCCTGAAGTCTGTTCCTGAAATCTGTAGGTCTGGATTCCTGAAGTCTGTCTGTCTGCCAGTGCTCTGTGTTTTGTCTCTTGCCTGTAATCGTGTTAGACTTGGATTCTCCTGTATTCTGCATGGTTCTGAGTTAGTGCCTTGGTGCCTTGCCTAGCCCAGGAGTTTGCAGTCTGGTTGCTAACCAGCGAAATCGACATCCCTGTACACTGGTTAAAGGGTGAATACCGGGGAGGCAACACGCAAACTAGTTATTTGTCTCAGTGGTTCAACAAACATTGCCCGGAACCCCAGTTCTGTTTCCGAAAGGACAAACGTACTGAGTAGAAGAGAAAATTGGCCTGGTTAGCTGAGTGGCCTTGGGTGTGCTCTTGGGGGGGTGGGGTTGTTTCCCTTTTTCATTAGGGAGACCAACAAGTATGCATGAGGAGTATTGTAGTCCAACCAAAGCTTCTCTGCTTTTAATGGAATCCCTAATCCCTATAGAGACCGGCCTCCACTCTTACGGACGTCCTAAAAGTTTACGTAAAGAGGAATTGTCCACTTCTGGCAAACTTGACTGATGAGAGGTCCGTTTTTTAAAAGACTGAGCAGATAAAAATGCTAAATTCATTTAGTCTACATCATCAATAAGAAAAGTGATTTTAATATTTTATGGCTAAACTAAGATATGATTGATTTAAAGTACAGGCCGAAACCCTGAGGCTACACTACTGAGAAAAATCCTGATGATGTTCTGGAGTCCACGTCTGTATTTGCATATGTAGGGTGCAGATATTGTTGTAGATGGTGACTTGGATCCATACTTAGTCTCGCTGACAATGCTACACCTGGCAGGGATCAGCAGGGAGCGTGTCATCAGTAGTGCAGCCTCAGGCTTGGGGCCTGTAATTTTAAGTGAGGATATCTCAGCCTCAGAGTAAGATATTTAAAGAGGGTTTTCACACATTTAATGTACACCGAGGGGGCTTTCAGTCTCCTTTAAGAAAACAAGGTAAACACGAGTGCGCCATCTCAGTATCTCTCTTCCGTACAAATCATATCCTTTTCAATAATTCAGCAGGTGACAGCTTTGAAGCTAATTGACGCTAATGGCAGCGTTAATTGTGTATCTCATTTTTCTTTATGTCTCGGAGCCGCGTGGGAATTTTAGAGCTCCTCAAAGCCCGAAAACACGACACCGCCATTAGGAGTCTTGGCTTGTTGGATGAGGATAAATCATGTTTGATATCGGTCTTTATAAATTATTCAGATCATTGGGGGGGGGGGGGGTAGCATCGTCTGAACCGTGAACTGAATGGATCGTTATGAAAAGTGCGGATATATGAGAATTAACGGGGATGGAAGGGGTTCCCTGACTTTACCATGAACCGCGCGGCTCCATATCCTGCAGCGGGATCCTGGAGAGCGGCACACAGACTGCCATCACTACCCGCCCCAAGAGCTTGCAGTCTATCTCATCTACACACACACTGGGCTCAGTTTCCTCGGACATTAGGGCAGAGTCTGCCGATCCCACTGATTATCTCACATGTGTGGGGGTCCCCCGACCGTCCCACTACAGATGATGTCGAAGGAAGCAAGGACTGGGCATGTTGACTGGTAATGCCCGAGCCTATTGCTTTCAGGGAAGAAAATCCGCCACCAGTGTTTACTCTCCTCCCTCAAAATGCATGTATGATCGGCTGAGATACAGCCTACTGAGCTGTATCTAATCCTATCCTGTGTGATACTGTCTGCTGATCCATGTATCTAATCCTATCCTGTGTGATACTGTCTGCTGAGCTGTGTATCTAATCCTATCCTGTGTGATACTGCCTGCTGAGCTGTGTATCTAATCCTCTCCTATGTGATACAGTCTGCTGATCTGTGTATCTAATCCCATCCTGTGTGATACTGTCTGCTGATCCATGTATCTAATCCTATCCTGTGTGATACTGTCTGCTGAGCTGTGTATCTAATCCTATCCTGTGTGATACTGTCTGCTGAGCTGTGTATCTAATCCTATCCTGTGTGATACTGTCTGCTGAGCTGTGTATCTAATCCTATCCTGTGTGATACTGCCTGCTGAGCTGTGTATCTAATCCTATCCTGTGTGATACTGTCTGCTGAGCTGTGTATCTAATCCTATCCTGTGTGATACTGTCTGCTGAGCTGTGTATCTAATCCTATCCTGTGTGATACTGACTGCTGAGCTGTGTATCTAATCCTATCCTGTGTGATACCGTCTGCTGAGCTGTGTATCTAATCCTATCCTCTGTGATACAGCCTGCTGAGCTGTGTATCTAATCCTATCCTGTGTGATACTGTCTGCTGAGCTGTGTATCTAATCCTATTCTGTGTGATACTGCCTACTGAGCTGTGTATCTAATCCTACCCTGTGTGATACTGTAGTGTGAGGAGATGTATCTGAGTCTGAGTTGTAGTTAGGCGTATCTAAGCCTCTGGTGTGTGATACAAGCTTCCCTATCCCCTATATTCAGATATGTGACATGTCGGACCTGATGATCGGGTCTGGTTGGTCACATGACGCAAGTAACATGTCAGGAATCTCCACCGCCCTGCGGCCTAGATCTGTCCCGAGCGGGTGTGCTGGACGGTAGGTGTCCGTCTGATAATCCGTGGCTCACACGTGGGATCACATCTGTGCCAGAACACTGCAGCAGAGCCCGGCATTGCTGACTGTTTCCACACCTACAGCAATCACTGTCATCACTTCAGTAAGTTACAATTGTTACACTTTAGCTTAACCTTCAGATACCAGCCAAGCCTATGTAATGTCAGCCGGCGTGTGCGATATGTACAGTGCCTGCTAGAGTGCCCCCATATACAGTGTCTGCCAGAGACTGGCCTGTAAACAGTGCCTGCTAGAGTGCCCCCATATACAGTGCCTGCTAGAGGGCCCCATATACAGTGTCTGCTAGAGTGCCCCCATATACAGTGCCTGCTAGAGTGCCCCCATATACAGTGTCTGCCATAGACTGGCCTGTAAACAGTGCCTGCTAGAGTGACCCCATATACAGTGTCTGCCAGAGACTGCCCTGTAAACAGTGCCTGCTAGAGTGCCCCCATATACAGTGTCTGCTAGAGACTGCCCTGTAAACATTCTTCTAGAGTGCCCCCATATACAGTGCCTGCTAGAGTGCCCCCATATACAGTGTCTGCTAGAGACTGCCCTGTAAACAGTGCCTGCTAGAGTGCCCCCATATACAGTGTCTGCCAGAGACTGGCCTGTAAACAGTGCCTGCTAGAGTGCCCCCATATACAGTGTCTGCTAGAGACTGCCCTGTAAACATTCTTCTAGAGTGCCCCCATATACAGTGCCTGCTAGAGTGCCCCCATATACAGTGTCTGCCAGAGACTGGCCTGTAAACAGTGCCTGCTAGAGTGCCCCCATATACAGTGTCTGCCAGAGACTGGCCTGTAAACAGTGCCTGCTAGAGTGCCCCCATATACAGTGCCTGCTAGAGTGCCCCCATATACAGTGTCTGCTAGAGTGCCCCCATATACAGTGCCTGCTAGAGTGCCCCCATATACAGTGCCTGCTAGAGTGCCCCCATATACAGTGCCTGCTAGAGTGCCCCCATATACAGTGTCTGCTAGAGTGCCCCCATATACAGTGTCTGCCAGAGACTGCCCTGTAAACAGTGCCTGCTAGAGTTCCCCCATATACAGTGTCTGCCAGAGACTGGCCTGTAAACAGTGTCTGCTAGAGTGACCCCTTATACAGTGTCTGCCAGAGACTGCCCTGTAAACAGTGCCTGCTAGAGTGCCCCCATATACAGTGTCTGCTAGAGACTGCCCTGTAAACATTCTTCTAGAGTGCCCCCATATACAGTGCCTGCTAGAGTGCCCCCATGTACAGTGTCTGCTAGAGACTGCCCTGTAAACAGTGCCTGCTAGAGTGCCCCCATATACAGTGCCTGCTAGAGTGCCCCCATATACAGTGCCTGCTAGAGTGCCCCCATATACAGTGTCTGCTAGAGTGCCCCCATATACAGTGTCTGCTAGAGACTGGCCTGTAAACAGTGCCTGCTAGAGTGCCCCCATATACAGTGCCTGCTAGAGTGCCCCCATATACAGTGTCTGCTAGAGACTGCCCTGTAAACAGTGCCTGCTAGAGTGCCCCCATATACAGTGTCCGCTAGAGTGCCCCCATATACAGTGTCTGCCAGAGACTGCCCTGTAAACAGTGCCTGCTAGAGTGCCCCCATATACAGTGTCTGCTAGAGTGCCCCCATATACAGTGTCTGCCAGAGACTGGCCTGTAAACAGTGCCTGCTAGAGTGCCCCCATATACAGTGTCTGCTAGAGTGCCCCCATATACAGTGTCTGCTAGAGACTGCCCTGTAAACAGTGCCTGCTAGAGTGCCCCCGTATACAGTGTCTGCTAGAGTGTCCCTCATATAAAGTCCTTTTAGATTGCCCTTATATACAGTGCCTGCTACAGTGCCCCTATATACAATGCCTGCTAGAGTGCCTCTTATGTGGAGTCCTTTTAGGCTTCTCCTTATAGAGTCCTGTTAGAGAGCCCCCTTATACAGTACTAGCTAGAGGTAACATTCAGTGTTGTCGGGGGGCTTGTTGATGGGGGTCCCCTGGGATACATGGATTTCTTGTGCTGTTTTCCTGACCCAGTGGGACTCGGGGGTCTGATGGCGAGTGATCGGGGGAGGAACCCCTCCTTAATATCCCAAGCGGTCAAGTGACTGAACCACACAGAGAAAGTGTAATTATATTTATTGTGACTGTACAGAAAATGTATTCCCGAGCTCGTCCAACATCTGCAACTGTCTAATACACCCTCTGATTCCTTCTCTGCTTGCTGTCACTAAATGGGAATCATTCTTGGTTAGGTCCAGAGGTTGAGATGAAGCAGTGCTGTTACTGTAATGGTGAGAGATTGACTTACTGTCCTAATAGTGCCCTGCTCACACAGCGGTGCAGACTGGCATGAGACAGAACCATGCACCTGTACAAGCCTCTGAATGTAAGCCATACACTGACAACAAGCAGAGATCCTACATATGAGAAATCTTGGAGGTTAGTATCTTTTTTCTTTCGTTTTTTAACCCTCTCTGAGGGTCGTCTGTCTGGGCAGTCAGGACTCCTTCCTGTTTATAGGGAGTCCAGGAGAATGTCATCAGTTCCTCCAACCCCTGACTCGTACTTTGGATGGAAAGTCTGCAGATTTACCCTCTTCTGTGCCCCTGACTCGCACTTTGGGTGGAAAGTCTGCAGATTTACCCCCTTCTGTGCCCCTGACTCGTACTTTGGGTGGAAAGTCTGCAGATTTACCCTCTTCTGTGCCCCTGACTCGCACTTTGGGTGGAAAGTCTGTGTATATACCCTCTTCTGTGCCCCTGACTCGTACTTTGGATGGAAAGTCTGCAGATTTACCCTCTTCTATGCCCCTAACTCACATTTTGGGTGGAAAGTCTGTGGATTTACCCTCTTCTGTGCCCCTGACTCGTACTTTATATAGAAAGTCTCGCACTTTGGGTAGAAATTCTGCGGGTTTACCCTCTTCTATGCCCCTGACTCGCACTTTAGGTGGAAAGTCTGCAGACTTACCCTCTTCTATGCCCCTGACTCGCACTTTAGGTGGAAAGTCTGTAGACTTACCCTCTTCTATGCCCCTGACTCGCACTTTGGGTGGAAAGTCTGCGGATTTACCCTCTTCTATGCCCCTGACTCGCACTTTGGGTGGAATGTCTGTGGATTTACCCTCTTGTATGCCCCTGACTGGCACTTTAGGTGGAAAGTCTGCAGACTTACCCTCTTCTATGCCCCTGACTCACCCTTTAGGTGGAAAGTCTGCAGACTTACCCTCTTCTATGCCCCTGACTCGCACTTTAGGTGGAAAGTCTGTAGACTTACCCTCTTCTATGCCCCTGACTCGCACTTTGGGTGGAAAGTCTGCGGATTTACCCTCTTCTATGCAACTGACTCATACTTTATATGCAAAGTCTACAGATTTACCCTCTTCTATGCCCCTGACTCGCACTTTGGGTGGAATGTCTGTGGATTTACCCTCTTGTATGCCCCTGACTGGCACTTTGGAAGGAAAGTTTCTGATCTTTTATAACAATTGTGACTATATGAGGTAGAGAAGTGTTTTATCAGTTTGTTTGCTCTTTGCGGAGCATCCTTCATTTCAGGAAAATAATTGGACCTTGAAATACAGAACACCAGTCTCGGCAATCATTGTCCCAATGTGACCACCTTGTAGATTTCATGGAAGGCAGAGAATGGTTAGTCCCAGCAGTGGTCCTCAGACTTGACAGCAGTGGCCCTCAGACTTCCCAGTGTTGTTTCTCAGAATTCCCAGCAGTGTTTCTCAGAAATCCCAGAAGTGGTCCTCAGACTTCCCAGTATTGGCCCTCAGAATTACCAGTGGTGGTCCTCAGAATTCCTAGCAGTGGTCCTCAGAATTCCCAGCAGTGGTCCACGGAATCCATCTTTGGTTCCTTGAAAAATGTTAGTGACTCTTTGGTATCATAAAGTGCTTCATATGAAGATTCCTGATGAGAGAATACGAATAACGTGTTAGTAGCAGTAATAATAATCATGGGAATATTTAGTTTTTGTGCATGAGGCCTAAAGCAGTATTCAGTAAGCTCCTGAGCTCCTCCTAGTGGTAGCTTGAGGTAGATTGCTTTTTATTATTTATCTCTATGTCAATACAAGGGATCTGGAGGTCTGCATGAGAAAAATGAGCTTCAGCTACTATGAAGATATAAGAAGAAATGACACAGACGCACAACTGGTCCATTCACAGAGGAGAATTTGGGCCCCCAATTATTATGATCATGGTTCCCAGTGGTTGGATCCCCCTATGCTCCATTCATTCACTATTGTTGAGTGCTGTACTTGGCTACTTCCAGCAGTTCCATACAGAATTTATGGAGCCGAGCGCATGCTCGACCTGGAGCTGTATAGACAATATATGGAGCAGAGCGCATGCTTGACCTGGGGCTGTATAGACAATATATATAGCAGAGCGCATGCTCAACCTGGAGCTGTATAGACAATATATATAGCAGAGCGCATGCTCAACCTGGAGCTGTATAGACAATATATATAGCAGAGCGCATGCTCAACCTGGAGCTGTATAGACAATATCTATAGCAGAGCGCATGCTCGACCTGGAGCTGTATAGACAATATACAGTACAGACCAAATGTTTGGACACACCTTCTCATTCAAAGAGTTTTCTTTATTTTCATGACTATGACAATTGTAGATTCACACTGAAGGCATCAAAACTATGAATAACACATGTGGAATTATATACATAACAAAAAAGTGTGAAACAACTGAAAATATGTCATATTCTAGGTTCTTCAAAGTAGCCACCTTTTGCTTTGATTACTGCTTTGCACACTCTTGGCATTCTCTTGATGAGCTTCAAGAGGTAGTCACCTGAAATGGTCTTCCAACAGTCTTGAAGGAGTTCCCAGAGATGCTTAGCACTTGTTGGACCTTTTGCCTTCACTCTGCGGTCCAGCTCACCCCAAACCATCTCGATTGGGTTCAGGTCCGGTGACTGTGGAGGCCAGGTCATCTGGCGCAGCACCCCATCACTCTCCTTCATGGTCAAATAGCCCTTACACAGCCTGGTGGTGTGTTTGGGGTCATTGTCCTGTTGAAAAATAAATGATGGTCCAACTAAACGCAAACCGGATGGAATAGCATGCCGCTGCAAGATGCTGTGGTAGCCATGCTGGTTCAGTATGCCTTCAATTCTGAATAAATCCCCAACAGTGTCACCAGCAAAGCCCCCCCACACCATCACACCTCCTCCTCCATGCTTCACGGTGGGAACCAGGCATGTAGAGTCCATCCGTTCACCTTTTCTGCGTCGCACAAAGACACGGTGGTTGGAACCAAAGATCTCAAATTTGGACTCATCAGACCAAAGCACAGATCTCCACTGGTCTAATGTCCATTCCTTGTGTTCTTTAGCCCAAACAAGTCTCTTCTGCTTGTTGCCTGTCCTTAGCAGTGGTTTCCTAGCAGATATTCTACCATGAAGGCCTGATTCACACAGTCTCCTCTTAACAGTTGTTCTAGAGATGTGTCTGCTGCTAGAACTCTGGGTGGCATTGACCTGGTCTCTAATCTGAGCTGCTGTTAACCTGCGATTTCTGAGGCTGGTGACTCGGATGAACTTATCCTCCGCAGCAGAGGTGACTCTTGGCCTTCCTTTCCTGGGGCGGTCCGCATGTGAGCCAGTTTCTTTGTAGCGCTTGATGGTTTTTGTGACTGCACTTGGGGACACTTTCAAAGTTTTCCCAATTTTTCGGACTGACTGACCTTCATTTCTTAAAGTAATGATGGCCACTCGTTTTTCTTTATTTAGCTGCTTTTTTCTTGCCATAATACAAATTCTAACAGTCTATTCAGTAGGACTATCAGCTGTGTATCCACCTGACTTCTCCACAACGCAACTGATGGTCCCAACCCCATTTATAAGGCAAGACATCCCACTTATTAAACCTGACAGGGCACACCTGTGAAGTGAAGACCATTTCAGGTGACTACGAAGCTCATCAAGAGAATGCCAAGAGTGTGCAAAGCAGTAATCAAAGCAAAAGGTGGCTACTTTGAAGAACCTAGAATATGACATATTTTCAGTTGTTTCACACTTTTTTGTTATGTATATAATTCCACATGTGTTAATTCATAGTTTTGATGCCTTCAGTGTGAATCTACAATTTTCAGTCATGAAAATAAAGAAAACTCTTTGAATGAGAAGGTGTGTCCAAACTTTTGGTCTGTACTGTATATAGCAGAGCGCAAGCTCGACCTGGAGCCCCCAATGATTAGATCCTGTGGGTAGGGGGTGACATTTAAAGATGGCAGAACACCTGGAAGGTAGAGGATGTGTGAAGGCATTAGTCCTGGTGCTGGGATTACTCCATGTATAAGGAGTCATCTCTCTGCTGGGAGCTGCGTGTCCCGTCTGGACTAAGCGCCGGAGCACTTCACATTTTGGCTACACGTGTATGACTGTAAGATAAATACCGGCAGAACTGCTTCATACACTAAGAATTATGTAATGTGCACCATACAGGCTGCAGCCAGGACGCTTCCTGCTCCGCAGCACAAAGGACGAGTCACTGCAAACAGAGAGCAACCCTCAGACAGAGCCCGATATACAAGACACGCTACAATCCCAATAATAATGTATGTACACAGGGACTTCAGCAGCAGAATAGTGAGTGCAGCTCTGGAGTATAATACAGGATGTAACTCAGGATCAGTACAGGATAAGTAATGTATGTACACAGTGTCTGCACCAGCAGAATAGTGAGTGCAGCTCTGGAGTATAATACAGGATGTAACTCAGGATCAGTACAGGATAAGTAATGTATGTACACAGTGTCTGCACCAGCAGAATAGTGAGTGCAGCTCTGGAGTATAATACAGGATGTAACTCGGGATCAGTACAGGATAAGTAATATATGTACACAGTGACTGCACCAGCAGAATAGTGAGTGCAGCTCTGGAGTATAATACAGGATGTAACTCAGGATCAGTACAGGATAAGTAATGTATGTACACAGTGACTCCACCAGCAGAATAGTGAGTGCAGCTCTGGAGTATAATACAGGATGTAACTCAGGATCAGTACAGGATAAGTAATGTAATGTATGTACACAGTGACTGCACCAGCAGAATAGTGAGTGCAGCTCTGGAGTATAATACAGGATGTAACTCAGGATCAGTACAGGATAAGTAATGTATGTACACAGTGACTGCACCAGCAGAATAGTGAGTGCAGCTCTGGAGTATAATACAGGATGTAACTCAGGGTCAGTACAGGATAAGTAATGTATGTACACAGTGACTGCACCAGCAGAATAGTGAGTGCAGCTCTGGAGTATAATACAGGATGTAACTCAGGATCAGTACAGGATAAGTAATGTATGTACACAGTGACTGCACCAGCAGAATAGTGAGTGCAGCTCTGGAGTATAATACAGGATGTAACTCAGGGTCAGTACAGGATAAGTAATGTATGTACACAGTGACTGCACCAGCAGAATAGTGAGTGCAGCTCTGGAGTATAATACAGGATGTAACTCAGGATCAGTACAGGATAAGTAATGTATGTACACAGTGACTGCACCAGCAGAATAGTGAGTGCAGCTCTGGAGTATAATACAGGATGTAACTCAGGATCAGTACAGGATAAGTAATGTATGTACACAGTGACTGCACCAGCAGAATAGTGAGTGCAGCTCTGGAGTATAATACAGGATGTAACTCAGGATCAGTACAGGATAAGTAATGTATGTACACAGTGACTGCACCAGCAGAATAGTGAGTGCAGCTCTGGAGTATAATACAGGATGTAACTCAGGGTCAGTACAGGATAAGTAATGTATGTACACAGTGACTGCACCAGCAGAATAGTGAGTGCAGCTCTGGAGTATAATACAGGATGTAACTCAGGATCAGTACAGGATAAGTAATGTATGTACACAGTGACTGCACCAGCAGAATAGTGAGTGCAGCTCTGGAGTATAATACAGGATGTAACTCAGGATCAGTACAGGATAAGTAATGTATGTACACAGTGACTGCACCAGCAGAATAGTGAGTGCAGCTCTGGAGGATAATACAGGATGTAACTCAGGATCAGTACAGGATAAGTAATGTATGTACACAGTGACTGCACCAGCAGAATAGTGAGTGCAGCTCTGGAGTATAATACAGGATGTAACTCAGGATCAGTACAGGATAAGTAATGTATGTACACAGTGACTGCACTAGCAGAATAGTGAGTGCAGCTCTGGAGGATAATACAGGATGTAACTCAGGATCAGTACAGGATAAGTAATGTATGTACACAGTGACTGCACCAGCAGAATAGTGAGTGCAGCTCTGGAGTATAATACAGGATGTAACTCAGGATCAGTACAGGATAAGTAATGTATGTACACAGTGACTGCACCAGCAGAATAGTGAGTGCAGCTCTGGAGTATAATACAGGATGTAACTCAGGATCAGTACAAGATAAGTAATGTATGTACACAGTGACTGCACCAGCAGAATAGTGAGTGCAGCTCTGGAGTATAATACAGGATGTAACTGAGGATCAGTACAGGATAAGTAATGTATGTACACAGTGACTGCACCAGAAGAATAGTGAGTGCAGCTCTGGAGTATAATACAGGATGTAACTCAGGATCAGTACAGGATAAGTAATGTATGCACACAGTGACTGCACCAGCAGAATAGTGAGTGCAGCTCTGGAGTATAATACAGGATGTAACTCAGGATCAGAACAGGATAAGTAATATATGTACACAGTGACTGCACCAGCAGAATAGTGAGTGCAGCTCTGGAGTATAATACAGGATGTAACTCAGGATCAGTACAGGATAATTAATGTATGTACACAGTGACTGCACCAGCAGAATAGTGAGTGCAGCTCTGGGGTATAATACAGGATGTAACTCAGGATCAGTACAGGATAAGTAATGTATGTACACAGTGACTGCACCAGCAGAATAGTGAGTGCAGCTCTGGAGTATAATACATGATGTAACTCAGGATCAGTACAGGATAAGTAATGTATGTGTACAGTGACTGCACCAGCAGAATAGTGAGTGCAGCTCTGGAGTATAATACAGGATGTAACTCAGGATCAGTACAGGATAAGTAATGTATGTACACAGTGACTGCTCCAGCAGAATAGTGAGTGCAGCTCTGGAGTATAATACAGGATGTAACTCAGGATCATTAATCAGGGGGAGTTATAACACCAGCTGGTTTGTTTCCTCTTACACATTGATCACCCTCGGACATGTTTCGGTTCTATCTCCTCTTTCTCCGTGTAGCACCTGTTGGTCTATTAAAGCAGAATCCTGGATATTCTGCAATTTCACTGTCAACATTTCCAACAATGGACTTTATGAACAACTGGAACAAAGGCAACTGTTCAAATATTGATGAAATTGATGACCTCTCTCTTGGGCCATTGATTGGTGCCCATGTTAACGGTTTAGTAGCTCCCAGGCCAATAGTCAGGTGCTGCTATGGATGGTCTTGTGTCTCTGTGTATTGTGGAGAAGAAACAGAAGATCAGGACTCCAGGTATTTTGCAACCCTTCACGCTTAGAACCAGGAGTGGCAACACAAAAAGAGAGAGGCCGGGCCACCACTTCATGGTCACCAAAATGTCACCAGATGTAGCTGAGAGCATACAGTATATGGAGACCACAGCACACAATGCAGAACCTGACATATGCCTCTGACATCCGCAGGGTCCCATCTTTGTTTCCTATCATCGGCCCATGTAAAAGGACCTTAAAGCAAATGTTCTTCTCTGCAGGCCCACCCAGAGGCAGGGGTCCCTTCTACTTAATGAAAAACACAGCTTTAAGTGGTTCATATCTATGGTCTGAAATTTTTTCCAGCAAAGCATCCTGGGAAAACACCTGGCCATTACGGCTGCAGAATTTACAGCAACCAGATCGTCTAGCGGCGTGTTTACTGCATATGTATTCTACGAATGGAGCCAGCGTCTGGGAAAACCAGCGCAGGAAAGCAAACTATGGACCATTGTCTTCTTCTATTTCGCTCCCATTGGTCAGCTCATTTGCAAAACACACACAGGTCTCTGTTCAGACCAGCCTCCACTTACTGCACGTTTCTTCCAATCAGTTTTGTAAATATTCACAATTGATTTGAATTTCTATTTGTTTGTTTTTTTACGTTGTGAGCTTACAACCTGCCAGACGTACAAATAGCTTTGCACGCAACCTAAAAAAAACACAACCAACGCCCTAAAAACCATATCACATTGTAATATGATCAAGGTGTCACCTAGGTTCCAGGCCCTGGTGAAATGTTGCTTGCCTGCACTTTGGACTAAGCAGAGACCTAGATATGCCTAGTCTGTTGCTTGGCAACAAATTCCACGCTCAATGAGCGACACCTCCAGACCTCCATGTTGCTGTGGAGATCTGTTGGTGTCACTGGCCATATGCTACCACCTACTGAATGACTGATTATACCAAAACTTCAGGTTGTGGCTAACTATCTGGTGATGGACAGATGACTATTAGGAGGAACACATGCCTCCATCACCCGCAGCACCGACACGCTGTAACACGAGGACCACCTCGTCCACCTCCTCTTCTAAACCTTTGTGACTCTTGTGACCAAGGTCTGTTTGTGACCGAAACGTCAAGAAAACAGTCACAATCAATAATTATTGGCAATTGTTCTTTGTAATTTTACCTCTTTTGGAGGACTTGTCAAAATAAATACCCATTTTGTTTGCATATAATCCTCGAGTCTCTTTTTCATTAGGAAGAACAGTCAGGTGGTGTCTATCTCCTGCCCATGGCCAGCTTAAAGAGCCACCATAATTCAGGACTGTAGACAACTATGGCAGAGATACCATAAAAGATAATCTAGTAAAATACAAAAACAATACCTCTGGTCAATCATGTGGTCAGTCATGGAATTGACTCCACCAAAATTCTTCTGCCTTCTCTCTCAGGTGTCTGTATGTCACATGCAGAGAGGTATCCAACCAGTGGAGATTGCTTTCAAAGAAACCAGAGGACCAAGTATGGTCACTTCAACAATAGGGTTAGCAAACTGAACTTGGCTTGAGGGCTGGTTATACTCTCAACAAATTTCGGCCAGCAGAGTTGGACCAAGGTTCCTTGGGCCCACCATAGAAAATTATTTTTGAGGCCCGACCCCCTTAACATCAATCAAGCCTAGCCTTTTCAATCAAAAAACATTAGTAGCAAGTGATTGGGCTTCAAAGGCATCCAGATGTTTATGTTTTCTCCTGGATCTTTGGGGCCCATTATGGTATCATAACCTGGACCCACCAGAGGATGGTCTGTTGGGTCAGTCCGACCCTGACGACCAGGGCTGGATAGAAAAAGTCCTACACCAAGCTTCTGTTAGGCCTTCAATAGCCATCACTAGCCCAAAACTCTGTTTTTTATAGATGCTGACTATACTAAAATGAAAGCATAGAATTACATGAAAAATACCTTAATTCTCCAGTAATTTCCCACGCAGGATGTAGACCTTCACATTGTGCAATCAGCAATGTCGTATGAGGTTTGTGGAGACCAATGCTAAAATATTCTGAATAAAAATACATCATGAATAATAAATATACATGAAAATAGAGACTGGCACAAGGTGGGGCTTATCCGGCCGGCCCCAACCTGTCTCCAGGAACCTGTCCATGAAGAAATTTCAGAAGATAGATAAAAGCCGTTGCAAAACGATTAGAAATCCAGTTCCAACTCTTCGTATGAAACTTCCACATTGAAGGTGTACCAAAATATCCATAAACCTACACTGAGGAAGAGCGCAGCAGCTCCGGTGTAGATGAAGAAGTCCCAATAACTGAAGTTAGCAAAAATCCCCAAGAGTAGGATGATAATCCCGATGATATCAACCATGATGGCCAAGAAGAGTATGAAAGCACATCTACCAGTGATTCTGGAGAACTCCATGGTTCTTGTTGGCCTTTGGGAAGTCAGTGCCTGAGGAGATCTTCTTGCGCTCGTGGCAGATGAAAATAATAACAAGTCAGACAGTCGTCAGGTCTATTAAAGCATGAGGATGTGACTTGTTTACAGGCCATGATGTTCTGCATGTTCAGTCACAGGTTGGTTATGTCAGAGTCAGAATTCCTGTCGGCTGACTCAAGGTGCCATGAAAAACAAGCCGGAGTCTTGTGCTCAGGCCTCAGCAATGCCTTAGAAGAACATCACATTCAGTTACAGTCTTAAGTAGCTATGCTTTACCAGAATGCAATTTGCTGGGCTTAAAAGAAGAAAAAAATTGCAAAAATGTGAATTTATGTTTTGAACGTGTTATGTGTAATAAACTATGACCATCGTGGTGGACTTACTCATCGCCTGTGTCTACATATTAGTCTGTTTTGTTTTCTTACAATGTCTCTCCGTACAGCCACAGTTGGTCTTCATTTTCACGTCTCTGCCCCCTCTCAGCCTGAGCAACCCTCGTTCATATATAATTACTTTAGACTTAAAAGGTTTGTTCACCTCTAGAGGACTTTTGGTCAGACTCCCCTAGGTAGCTGGACCTGTGGACAGAAGTATATTTACCTGCAGCTGGTGTCAGGTTCTTCCATAAATGTGCCATTGCTGCTTATCTGCTGCTTATCAGACCAGTTAAAGTCTAACTTGTCCATGCCCTTATCTTGCACCAGAAGGCAATCTGGTAAGCATCATAGACAGGATTATACTGACAGGTCAAAGTCTCCTCCAAAAAGAAGAGACAGCCACATTTAGACTGCTGTTTCAGGGTTCTTGCTCCTTTTCAGTACAGAATAGACTGCTGGCTAATGAAGCTCTAGGGCAGCGCTCTTTCTTCTTGCAGAAATTGCATGACACTCAATGCTGTCCTGAGTCCCCCAGAAGGAGGTATCTCTCTAGAGTTACCCATAGGTAGTTGCTCAAAGGCTTCTCACACAGCCAGCACCCTGTCCTGCTCTGTACTGACGTGGGTCAAGAACCCCAAAACAGCTGTCTACAGTCATGTTTCAAGGCTTCTTAATGGTTGGACATAGACTTACAGGGTAACTGTCTATGGATGACTTTAGAGAGACAGCTTTCTTTCTTCTGAGGAGAGATCATTTCCATACCTTATCTCGTTGTCTGAGGACTCCCTATTAGTGTTGAGTGAACCCAAACTGCAAAGTCCGGGTCCGTACTGAACTTTGCGAGTTCGGGTACCCGGACCCGAACTTTGCAGCAAAAGTTCGGGTTCGAGTTCGGTGATCGTGCATTTAATAAAGCTTGTTGAAAGGCTGCAGGGCAGCCAATCAACAAGCTTTTATGCTGTGGGCACTTAGAAGCCAGTGCTTGTGATTGGCCGGTGCATCATGTGACCCAGCCTCTATACAAGCTGGATCACGTGTAGCACCGCCCATCAGAGTAGTGCAGGGACAGGAAGCAGCTGAAGAGAGGGAGAGTGTTAGGAATCTCATCTGGCTATTTATTCTGTGGGTGACCTATAGTGATTTGTTGTGGGTACAATACACCAGCTTCGCACCCCTGACACAAAAATATAATAGTTAATATGTCTGTTAGTTCGGTGGGTTACATATACCCATTTTTGGTGTGAGGTACACCTGCACTGCATCCGTGACAGGGAAAGTAATATAGTTAATATGTCTGTTAGTTCGGTGGGTTACATATACCCATTTTTGGTGTGAGGTACACCTGCACTGCATCCGTGACAGGGAAAGTAATATAGTTAATATGTCTGTTAGTTCGGTGGGTGACATATACCCATTTTTGGTGTGAGGTACACCTGCACTGCATCCGCGACAGGGAAAGTAATATAGTTAATATGTCTGTTAGTTCGGTGGGTGACATATACCCATTTTTGGTGTGAGGTACACCTGCACTGCATCCGTGACAGAAAAATGAATATAGTTAATATGTCTGTTAGTTCAGTGGGTGACCTCAAAGAATGAGGAGAGCGTCTAATTAGGGACATGGCCCTGGTCGTGGTGCTGCTGGTGTTGGTGGAGCTCCTGTTGCAGGAAGAGGACGTGGACGTGGTCGATCTGTGCCAGCTACACACCCAAATTAAACCCCTTCCTCAGGTGCACATAGGTGACAGAACGTTCAGTGTTATTTTGTAGGCCTGAATACCGGTGTACGAATGGTGAGGCCAGAACAAGTAGAGGCGGTAGTAGATTGGGTGGCTGACAGTGCCTCCAGTTCCTTCGCATTGTCTCCCACCAGGTCTTCGGCTGAAAGCGCAGAGTTGGCACCTGCAGCCCATGGGCATCGGTCTTTCACCTCACCCCCTTGCAAATCAGCAAAGCAGTCTGAGCCCCAAGTCATGCAGCAGTATTTTCTGCTTTTTGATGACTCTGCTGGCAGGGTTTCCATGAGCCGTCCAGATAGCCCTGCCCAAGAAGTGGAAGAGATTAAGTGCACTGATGACCAACCGCAGCACGTCTCTGATGATGACAAAACACACGTGGCAACTGCTGGGTCTTTCTGCCGTGTGCAGACCGGCAAGGATGGCAGGGGTGAAGAGTGGGTGGAAGATGATGTGGAGGATGATGAGGTCCTAGACCCCTCATGGAATCAAGGTCATGCGAGTGACGTGTGTAGTTCGGAGGAAGAGGTAGTCGTCACACAGCGTCAGCCGCACAGAAAAAGAGGGAGCGGGGTGCAAAAGCAGAGTGGCCCTACCCTAGCCAGTATGCCTGCTACTGCCGCACCCAGGGACCAAGCACACCAAAGCCAGCTCCAAGGAGTTCCCTGGCATGGCAGTTCTTCAGACAATGTGCTGACGACAAGACACAAGTGGTTTGCACACTGTGCAATCGGAGCCTGAAGCGAGGCATAAATGTTCTAAACCTAAGTTTCACAAGGGTGTCAAGAGCCACGCCTGACTCCGTTGTACCTGGGGTCAGGAGGTTGCAGCGGTTGGCTGCACGCTCTATGTAAGATAGGGATGTTTCCTTATTGTAGCTTTCTGGGTTTGCTTTGCAAACCCTTTTGGCTCACTCAGGGATCCGTAGCTCCTTCTCTCAGCTGTTCCTTGTCCAGCACTCCCAATCCTCCTTATATTCCCCTCTCCCACTTCTCTGGTTGCCAGTTATAGAGCTTCCTGCCTGGACATCTATTCTGACCCACTGGAGCTGTGTTGCTGCATTCTCTGACTGTTGATTCAGAACGCTACCCTCCGGATCCCTGTTGGACCTTTGTGGACAGTTGTTGTCGTCCACCTGGGTGTTTGTGTTTGTCTGTCCTCTCCCGGGTGTTTCCCTCTTAGTGCAGTGGTGAGGACTAGCAATCCCACCGGCCCGTTCATTATCTAGGGTTCATTTCAGGGAAAGCCAGGGTTTAGGCACGTGATCGCCGCACAGGTGAGGAACCCGTCTAGGGACGTCAGGGCAGTCAGGTGCCAGCCGCAAGGAGAGTTAGGGGTCACCACCTTTCCCTCTCCCTTGAGCAGGACTTTCCCTTTTTCCTCCCTGTGCGTGTTGCCGGTCATTACACTAAGCACCACCTGCATGACCAGGCATTTAAGTGCTAAGCATGAGCTGCAGTGGAGTAGACACCTCAAAAACCAAGAAAGGTCTCTGGCTCCTCCTGCTTCCTCTTCTGCTGCGATCTAGGCCTCTTCTTCCCCCTCTGGAGTGACAGTGGCACCTGCAACCCCGCAGAGGATGTGGCAGCAACACCACCACCATCACCAAGCATCTCCACACTGTCCCATGGTGGCGTTTAACTGTCCATCCCCCAAAAACTGGAGCGAAAGAGGAAGTACCCCCCTACCCACCAGCGATCCCTAGCCCTGAATGCCAGCATTTCAAAACTACTGGCCTTTGAAATGCTGTCATTCTGTCTGGTGGAGACAGAGAGTTTTAAAGGCCTTATGGCGGTGGCTGTCCCACAGTACGTCGTGCCCAGCCGCCACTACTTTTCCAGGCGAGCCATCCCTTCCCTTCACAACCAAGTAGGGGACAAAATCAGGTGTGCACCGCGCATCGCCATCTGTGGCAAGGTCCACATAACCCCCGATATGTGGACCAGTAAGCACGGGCAGGGACGTTATATCTCCCTAACAGCACACTGGGTAAATGCAGTGGCGGCTGGGCCTGAGGCAGATAGCAGTTTGGTGCATGTCCTTCCACCACCAAGGATTGCAGGATGTTCCTCGTTGCCTTCTGTACCCTCCTCCTCCTACTCCACTTCATCCACATCCGGTCAGCGTAACAACTTCACCACCAACTTCAGAACAGCCAGGGGTAAATGACACCAGGCAGTTTTAAAACGTACCTGTTTGGGGGACAAACCCCTCACCGCGCAGGAGCTGTGGACGGGCATGGAACAACAGACTGATTAGTGGTTGGTGCCAGTCAGCCTCAGGCCCGGCCTGGTGGTGTGCGATAATGGGCGAAATCTCGTAGCAGCTCTGGGACTAGCCGGTTTGACTCACATCCCTTGCCTGGCGCATGTGCTGAATTTGGTGGTTCAAAGGTTCCTGGAAAATTACCCTGATATGTCAGAGCTGCTACAGAAAGTGCGGGCCGTCTGTGCGTGCTTTCGGCGTTCTCACCCTGCTGCTGCTCGCCTGTCAGCGCTGCAGCGTAACTTCAGCCTTCCCGCTCACCGCCTCATATACGACCTGCCCACAAGGAAGAGGGAAAATTTCCACGGTTATCAAGCCAGTCATTCACAAGTGGCTCGGAGGGTGGGTTCCTGCACCAACAGAGGCCAGATAAACAACTGTCCAGCTAGGACATAGTTCTGGAGGAGGAGGAGGAGGAGGAGGATGATGAGGAGGAGGAACCATGTTCACAGCAGGGCGGCACCTAAAGCAGCTCATGGACATCACTGGAGCATGGCTGGGGGGATACAGAGGACAGCTTGTTGTTGCCTCTGGGCAGCCTGGCACAAATGAGCGACTACATGCTGCAATGCCTGAGCTTCAACCGCCAAGTTGCCCACATTCTAACCAGTGCTGATTACTGGGGGGCCATCCTGCTGGTTCACCGCTACAAGGACAACATGCCGTCCTTAATTCCGTCACTGGAGCAGGATCGGAAGATGCGTGAGTACAAGCGCACGCAGGTAGACGCGCTGCTGGTGCATTCCCACCTGACAGCGGGGGCACAGTGGAAGCACAAGGCGAAGGCAGAGGAGGAGGAAGAGGTCACCAATGTATCTGGGGCACCGTCAGCACCTCAGAAGGCAGGGTTAGCATGGCCCAAATGTGGAAAAGCTTTGTCAGCACGCCACAACAACCAGCACCACCAGCTGATATGGAACGTCTTAGCAGGAGGCAGCATTTCACCAACATGGTGGAGCAGTATGTGTGCACACGCCTACACGTACTAAATGACGGGTCTGCCCCCTTCAACTTCTGGGTCTCCAAATTGGGCACATGGCCTGAGCTTGCCCTTTACGCCTTAGAGGTGCTGGCCTGCCCTGCAGCCAGTGTATCACAGGGAGCGTCATCACAGACAAGCGCAGCCGCCTGTCCACAGCCAACGTGGACAAGCTTACGTTCATTAATATGAACCAGGCCTGGATCCCACAGGACTTGTCTGTACCTTGTGCTGAATAGACAAGTATGCCGGCCGCACCCAGCCATTGTTATACTGCAGCGCACTTTCTCTTTGCATTCTCTTTTCCATTTCCCAATGTTTTGGGGTCTTCACAAATTTATAAAAAATAAAGGGAAAAAAATACAAAAACAGTCTTGGCTATCTCCTCCTCCTCCACCACCACTTCCACCTACACCGCCACGTCTACCGCCTCCTCAACCTCCTACTCCACTTTGACCTCCGCCTCCTAGTTCAAGATTATATATATATATATATATATTTTTTTTTTTCTTTCTATTCTATGTTATTTTAAGTCATTTCCCTATCCACATTTGTTTGCATGGCAATTGTCCTGCTCTTACCCCCATTTTGCCTCCTTTTGCAGCCTTCTAGCCCTTACTATGACTATTTTACAGCCATTTTAGTGCACCAAAGTTCGAGTCCCTATTGACTTCAATGGGGTTCGGGTTTGAGTTTGGGTCCCGAACCCGAACTTTGACCCGAAGTTCGGCCGAACCCCGCGAACCCACGGGTCCGCTCATCTCTACTCCCTATACCTAAAGGCAGTCTCCACAGGTAGGAACAAGAGAGCTTCCTCATATGGTGGCACTCTTCCTTCGCTGTAGCCAGATTATTGGTAAGCCTTATTAATTCCTGGCTGCTACAGGTTCCTAACTTTGTGGCTTTGTCTGATCTTACCGATGTAGCTTTCTCTTAAGGTCTTCTTTTTAAGGATCTCCATGGGTTGTCCTTGGGGTGTTTCAAGTTGGCCACTTCTGTGTTTATTCTTTCACTTTACAGTTTGGTGTTTTGTCTGACTACTCACTGACAACCTTGCCAAGTTACAACTATTCTCAATGCCCACAGTCTTCCATCATCTACTGATCATGGCTCTTGAATGATTGAAGCTCTATGACCAGCTAGATAACATCAAACGAAGACTCTTGTGCCCATGGGATGAACTGAAGGAGAGGACAGAAAATTACAGAAATCTTGAATGCATCATTAACAACCCAAAAATCCAAACTGAACATAGGACTAGAATGTCTTAAGAACCTCCTATAGTTGATAGATTTAGGTGATAACCCTTAAAGGGGTTGTCTCATCTGAGACAATGGGGGCATATCGCTAGGATATGGCCCCATTGTCTGATAGGTGTGAGTCCCATCACTGGGACTTGCACCTATCTCCTAAACGGAGCCCCAAAAGTGGTTGAGTGCGCACTGCATATGCACAGATGCTCTGTTCTTTATTATGGGGCTGCCAAAAATATCCGAGCACTGGCTTGGCTATTTCCGTTGGGCCCATAGAAGTGAATGGGAGCGGTGGACGGTTATGCACGGTGCGCTCTCATTCACTTCTATGGGGAGAGCGCTTGGTGGTGACCTGACCGGAGTCCTAGTGGTGGGACCCGCATCTGTCAGAAAATGGGGGCATATTCTAGCAATATGCCCCCATTGTCTCAGATGAGACAACCCCTTTAAAGGCTATGCACACCTGTGACATGAGTTAAAAGTTTCCATCAACAATTCTCATCCCGTTATTTATTTTCTGACCCCCGATATATTCATTCTACAACCTGCTCCTAGTTTCAGACATTTCCCATCCAATAATACATGCTGGATCTGTGTGTTCAGAATGCTACTGTCTTCACTAGCCCTCATGTATCAACATATTCATACTGTAACGGACCATTTCAGCAGACAAGGGGTTAGGATCCGTTTAGGCGATATGCCCCTTTCTGAGAGACAGGCACAGCTACTGCAGAACACCAGACTCCCGAACTGGATACAAAATAGCACTCCAAACTGGAACCTCACGAATAGCTGCTAGCAGACAAACAGGAATAGCATACAATCAGCTTACACTCCTGGCAATCAGTCTCTAACAGCATACAGGGAATCCCCCCAATAATGAGACACGGCTCCGTGTTGAGGGTCAAGCAGTGGTCTGACGTGCTGGCACACCCAGCCTGGTTTTTATTACAGTTGTTGCAAATACAGGACAGATACAACCCATCCCCACAATGCATCATGGTTTCCTCCTCTCTGTCCCGGAGACAACCGAGGGCAATCCAATTATCTCTCAGGACAAAGGGAAATCGCCAATACACATGTGGAGACAACAGGACAGACATCACCATTTCAACACACAATGGGACAATAGAAACACACCCACACAAAATCCTCCCCTCTGCCGGTGATGATTATTGAACACAAGGGCGAATATAATTATCAAAGGCAGAGAAATACAGTTTTATAAAACATATCACAGGAACCCCAAAACATGCAATAACCCCATAACCAATATATCCTTGGAACCGGGGGATCTGGGTGAACCACATGTCCGAAATTCACCCACATCCGTTCAGTAGTTTGGAAGATACAGTTTTATGCCAGTTACACCGAAAATATACAAGTTATACATAAAATAGTCACTAATAAATGTGTCCCCTGTTTGGTAGTTTCAAACTACTGAATGATGTCTCTGTGCACCAAATACAGGCAAGATAGCACCGTGTGGAAAAGTCAGAACAGCGTCTGTGAGCTAAAATGTCCGCTATCTATTGTTCTCACCATGTGCTCCATCCAAGCAAGTAAGGCAAAGGATGCAATCCAGGGACAGAGGGCTCCGTCCCAAGTGCCTTAAGACCCAATAACTTAAGGGACCATAATCCCAGGGCAGGAGGCTGGCAAACAGCCCCCTCCAAAACACCGTTGGTTTCGCCACACATACCTGGACTGATTTCTCCTACTCTTGGGGATCTCCTCTCGCTTATGTAGACAGTAACTGATACTGAGCAGCGTGTGACTCCCCCTACATCTGCAGAAGTTAGCATGGGTGCCCTACTTGCTCTCTACACCTGACACAGCCTATGTGATTTTCCTCATTCAAACTACCTTGTGTGTTTTCCGCCATTTTGTACAACCTATCGTTCCCCACCTCTCCACTCTCTGATCGGCTCATACAACCTCCCCCCCTCCCTGCTGCTGTTTCTGACAGAAGTTGAAAGGGAGAGCGGAGAGAGAGGTCAGAAACGGGAGCAGAGCTCTGATGGATCTATGTAAGATTCCGCGGCAGCAGCTAAGTGAAGGACTTACACATGTTCTACGGGAGCTAAATGGTAGAAATGTTTAATAAAGACTATTTAGAACATGCCTCCATTTTGCATTTAGGAAGTAAATGAACAGTGAAAAAAAATTGCTCAGAGACAGATCGACCAATAAAATCACAGAAAACTCATGGACTGGTGGTCTGAAGAAGAATACGTCTTCTACACAGTCAAGGCTGGCAGGAGACATTTTGGACATCTAAAAATAACCCACTACTCAAACTGTGACAACTTCTTAAAGTACGGATACCTGTATACAGACTGATGGTCTCCTGAGTCTTGATCCTCGTGGGCGAGACTCAGTACTCGCAGGGAAACTTTAGGTTGTTACAATGTATCAGATTTTCCACGTGTAGGTCGCTGTTCACACACTTTACCTACACTGATACACTGTAACAAGCTTTCAGAGCTGAAAAGAGGTTAGTATATTTTTTTTTAGCCTACGAATGCAAACAAAAATGGTGGAGAAGTGAGCCCTAGACCTACTTTCACAAAGCTGTAATTTGTTACAAGGTATCAGTGCAGGTAATCTTCTGTGGTAGCAACAATCTCTACTGCATTGTCCTCTAGGCTGAGCTCTGCTGCCTGCACTGATACATTGTAACAAACTGATTAAACAAGAGAGTTCAATACTATTTGGGACCTGAGTATACATAGTGAAATTCCTTTACTCTGGTATCTGATAATCCAGAAAGTCGGATGCAGAACCAAACAGGACATTCCTCTGATGGACAAAGCAGTGATGGAAGCAGGAACCGTCACCACCTGTCTGTGAATGGCCAGTAATCCAGAAGACCGGCTGCTAATCCAGCAGCTATCCGGCCCCATTACTGCTGGATCAAAGGACTTTGTGTGTGTGTCAGCGCTGATTGTCACATCTCCAGGAACAGCAGAATGTACGACCGGAACGGAAACCGCCACCTCCTAATCATAATGTGATGTAACTGTAATGTCCTGAAACCGACCTGTCTGCAGAGCTCGGAGCCTCACCTGTACTGTATGTACACAGTGACTGCACCAGCAGAACAGTGAGTGCAGCTCTGGAGTATAATACAGGATGTAACTCCGGATCAGTACAGGATAAGTAATGTAATGTATGTACACAGTGACTGCACTAGCAGAATAGTGAGTGCAGCTCTGCAGTATAATACAGGATGTAACTGAGGATCAGTACAGGATAAGTAATGTAATGTATGTACACAGTGACTGCACCATCAGAATAGTGAGTGCAGCTCTGGAGTATAATACAGGATGTAACTCAGCATCAGTACAGGATAAGTAATGTATGTACACAGTGACTGCACCAGCAGAATAGTGAGTGCAGCTCTGGAGTATAATACAGGATGTAACTCAGGAATAGTACAGGATCAGTAATGTAATGTATGTACACAGTGACTGCACCAGCAGAACAGTGAGTGCAGCTCTGGAGTATAATACAGGATGTAACTTAGGATCAGTACAGGATAAGTAATGTATGTACACAGTGACTGCACCAGCAGAATAGTGAGTGCAGCTCTGGAGTATAATACAGGATGTAACTCAGGATCAGTACAGGATAAGTAATGTATGTACACAGTGACTGCACCAGCAGAACAGTGAGTGCAGCTCTGGAGTATAATACAGGATGTAACTCAGGATCAGTACAGGATAAGTAATGTATGTACACAGTGACTGCACCAGCAGAACAGTGAGTGCAGCTCTGGAGTATAATACAGGATGTAACTCAGGATCAGTACAGGATAAGTAATGTATGTACACAGTGACTGCACCAGCAGAACAGTGAGTGCAGCTCTGGAGTATAATACAGGATGTAACTTAGGATCAGTACAGGATAAGTAATGTATGTACACAGTGACTGCACCAGCAGAACAGTGAGTGCAGCTCTGGAGTATAATACAGGATGTAACTTAGGATCAGTACAGGATAAGTAATGTATGTACACAGTGACTGCACCAGCAGAACAGTGAGTGCAGCTCTGGAGTATAATACAGGATGTAACTCAGGATCAGTACAGGATAAGTAATGTATGTACACAGTGACTGCACCAGCAGAATAGTGACTGCAGCTCTGGAGTATAATACAGGATGTAACTCAGGATCAGTACAGGATAAGTAATGTATGTACACAGTGACTGCACCAGCAGAATAGTGAGTGCAGCTCTGGAGTATAATACAGGATGTAACTCAGGATCAGTACAGGATACGTAATGTATGTACACAGTGACTGCACCAGCAGAATAGTGAGTGCAGCTCTGGAGTATAGTACAAGATGTAACTCAGGATCAGTACAGGATAAGTAATGTATGTACACAGTGACTGCACCAGCAGAATAGTGAGTGCAGCTCTGGAGTATAATACAGGATGTAACTCAGGATCAGTACAGGATAAGTAATGTATGTACACAGTGACTGCACCAGCAGAATAGTGAGTGCAGCTCTGGAGTATAATACAGGATGTAACTCAGGATCAGTACAGGATAAGTAATGTATGTACACAGTGACTGCACCAGCAGAATAGTGAGTGCAGCTCTGGAGTATAATACAGGATGTAACTAGGGATCAGTACAGGATAAGTAATGTATGTACACAGTGACTGCACCAGCAGAATAGTGAGTGCAGCTCTGGAGTATAATACAGGATGTAACTCAGGATCAGTACAGGATAAGTAATGTATGTACACAGTGACTGCACCAGCAGAATAGTGAGTGCAGCTCTGGAGTATAATACATGATGTAACTCAGGATCAGTACAGGATAAGTAATGTATGTACACAGTGACTGCACCAGCAGAATAGTGAGTGCAGCTCTGGAGTATAATACAGGATGTAACTCAGGATCAGTACAGGATAAGTAATGTATGTACAAAGTGACTGCACCAGCAGAATAGTGAGTGCAGCTCTGGAGTATATATGCACACAGTGACTCTTTCAGAATTTTTCTAGGTATATACTTTATAGTTACTTATTATGGTGTGACGACTACACAAAATATAATATTTTATAATAATGACTGGCCTTCAGTAAAAAATAAATGTGAGGATATAGGACAGCGAATTAAGGAAATTATAGAAATAAATAGTTTTATAAAGGCTGATTGTCGCACTGAGGGCATATTTACTTCAGGCAAAAATATGTTTTATTCTATAAAATCATAGAACAATATATAAATACATAGCAGTAATAAAGAGCTTATAAGGAAGCATACACAGCATGTCCTCCATTATCAGGGGACAGGTACGGTACCTCGAGGCGTGCAGCTCCAGCCGGGACTCTCCTGCAGGGAACACATCTTCACCGGGAAGGACAACTTTTTGAATATTAATAAATTCTCTGGACTTGAAGTAGAAAAAAAAAGTCAAAAATTTTTATTTATTTTTAAATGACTCTTTTCAGACGTCTGTCCTTGAGAACCTCCAGGTCAGTAAGCCAGGTCCAGCTCTTTGTGAGAAACCATCACGTTGAACGTGTACCACAAGACCCAGAAGACCAGACTGAGGGCGATGACGATCGCCCCCGTGTAAATGAAGAAATCCCAAGAGCTTAAACTGGCAAAAATTCCCAAAAGAAGCAAAATGATTCCGACTAAGTCAAACAGAATGGCAAGGATAAACATGGGGGTGCATCGGCCGATGACTTTGGGCGTCTTCATGGTGCCAGGCCCCCCGTGGCTATGAGGAACAGAAGGTTTACGTGGTGTGGTGGCCACGGCTGTAGTTGTGATATGTTTCAGGTATGGCTGTCCAAACAGTACACACCTCTGACTGCAATCTCAACGCAGGCAGTTAACTGTTTCCACTCCGTGACGGGTAGAAGAAGGGACGTCTGCCCTGAAAAACCTGACAGGTGACATAACCGACGTCAGACAACAGCCGCACTCCTTGGCAGCAGATCTGACGTTGTGCTGAGGAACCCGGCAACAGCAGATAAGAATGTGCCGCTCATACAAGGAGGTGTTACATACTGTATCTGAGAACAGAACACTGTGTCATAACAAACTGCCATAATGTATATTAACAAGCGCTATATAGATCAATATGTACATGGTTACAGCACTGACAATCTCATCCACAGGGGGCAGTATTATAGTAGGTATATTCTTGTACATAGGAGGCAGTATTATAGTAGTTATATTCTTGTACATAGGAGCAGTATTATAGTAGTTATATTCTTGTACATAGGAGGCAGTATTATAGTAGTTATATTCTTGTACATAGAAGGCAGTATTATAGTAGTTATATTCCTGTACATAGGAGCAGTATTATAGTAGTTATATTCTTGTACATAGGAGGCAGTATTATAGTAGTTATATTCTTGTACATAGGAGCAGTATTATAGTAGTTATATCCTTGTACATAGGAGCAGTATTATAGTAGTTATATTCTTGGACATAGGAGCAGTATTATAGTAGTTATATTCTTGTACATAGGAGCAGTATTATAGTAGTTATATTCTTGTACATAGGAGCAGTATTATAGTAGTTATATTCTTGTACATAGGAGGCAGTATTATAGTAGTTATATTCTTGTACATAGGAGGCAGTATTATAGTAATTATATTCTTGTACATAGGAGCAGTATTATAGTAGTTATATACTTGTACATAGGAGCAGTATTATAGTAGTTATATTCTTGTACATAGGAGCAGTATTATAGTAGTTATATTCTTGTACATAGGAGCAGAATTATAGTAGTTACATTCTTGTACATAGGAGCAGTATTATAGTAGTTACATTCTTGTACATAGGAGCAGTATTATAGTAGTTATATTCTTGTACATAGTAGCAGTATTATAGTAGTTATATTCTTGTACATAGGAGGCAGTATTATAGTAGTTATATTCTTGTACATAGGAGCAGTATTATAGTAGTTATATTCTTGTACATAGGAGCAGAATTATAGTAGTTACATTCTTGTACATAGGAGCAGTATTATAGTAGTTACATTCTTGTACATAGGGGCAGTATTATAGTAGTTATATTCTTGTATATAGGAGGCAGTATTATAGTAGTTATATTCTTGTACATAGGAGCAGTATTATAGTAGTTATATTCTTGTACATAGGAGCAGAATTATAGTAGTTACATTCTTGTACATAGGAGCAGTGTTATAGTAGTTATATCCTTGTACATAGGAGCAGTATTATAGTAGTTATATTCTTGTACATAGGAGGGCAGTATATAGTAGTTATATTCTTGTACATAGGAGCAGTATTATAGTAGTTATATTCTTGTACATAGGAGCAGTATTATAGTAGTTATATTCTTGTACATAGGAGCAGTATTATAGTAGTTATATTCCTGTACATAGGAGCAGTATTATAGTAGTTATATTCCTTGTACATAGGAGCAGTATTATAGTAGTTATATTCTTGTACATAGGAGCAGTATTATAGTAGTTATATTCTTGTATATAGGAGGCAGTATTATAGTAGTTATATTCTTGTACATAGGAGGCAGTATTATAGTAGTTATATTCTTGTACATAGGAGGCAGTATTATAGTAGTTATATTCTTGTACATAGGAGGCAGTATTATAGTAGTTATATTCTTAACCAAATCTCTTTTTATTGGTTATGTCAAGAAAAAGATACAGTCAAAGTAGGTGGTAGTACATTGGATAAGTTACAGCAAAAAAGGGTGCAATATGGTAAATGCCGGTAATGCACACTACAAATATCAAGCGCCATGTTCTGTATCAACAATAATATGCAAGAATATCATCTCTATCCAAGCATATGGGCATATTTAAATTGGATCCCATAGAGATCTAATATAACAATAAAGTAAAGAAAACAGACAGACAAGGGTAAAGAGGGAAAAGGGGGGGGGGGGGGGGGGAATCGCTCTAACTATCAGGAAACCTGAATTTCTTCCAGGGAAGCCACACCTTGAGGAACTTCGCACGCGTGTGGGTCTCCCAGTGTGCCAACTCCTCAAACCTATAAAGTTGGTCCACTTTTTCCAACCAACTCGAAATGGTGGGAGGTAGAGTTTGTCTCCACAGCAAGGGGACTAGGAGTCTGGCAGCAGTAAGTAATATAGTAGGTAAATCCGATTTGGCTGGTGTAAATGAAGAATTGGGGCACCATAGTAGAATCAGCTTGTGATCCAAAGCTATAGAAGTGGAGCAGATTCTGTTAGTTAAAATCTCTACTTGGCTCCAGAAGGGGCGCATGCTCAGGCAATCCCACCAAATATGAGAAAGAGAACCGATGCCCGTCCCGCACCTCCAGCAGACCTCAGGGATTTCCGGGTTGAGTTTATGAAGAAACTCAGGAGTCTTATACCACCTGGTCAGCAGCTTGTACGAGTTCTCCTGAATTTTAATGCAACGGCTAAACCCATGAGATTGGGCCAGAACTAAAAGCTCTCTCTGGTTCTGACAATTTAAGGGATAGCTCCTTCTCCCATGAGCCCAGGAAATGAGGTTCAGAGCAAGTAAAGGACAGTAGCTCCTTATACATCGTGGAAAAGGGTCTGCTGGAGGGCCGGTCCGACATCAGCCTCCGTTCCAACCATGTAGGGGAGGTCAGATGGGACGTTTGTAGTTTCAGGAGTTGTATATCTCTCTTAAAGCTATGGAGATGTAAGAAAGCTATTGATTGAACTCTAGGTAGTTCAAAGATCCCTTTCCAATCTAGCTTCCCCTCCCCTGACAATACATCTTGCAGCGAATGGTTCTTGAGCAGTGCCCAAACCCCTGTGACCCCGAGCATTTCGGGATGAACAAAGCGTTGTAGAAGATATAATGGAAGCCTAGGGCTCGGGAAATTAAGCGTCTTGGAGCTATAAAGCGTGGACCAGGTAAATAGCACCCCTCTCCACAGTAAAGGCAGTTTAGAAGCCGTGGGGGAACACGGGCGGATACCCCACAGAATTAATTTCTCAGCATCAGTGAGTAACTTTTGTTCCAGCTGTGAGCAGATGTTCGTGGGACGCCCCAGGAGAAGGCTCACACCTCTGCACATAAGGTTAGCTTTATAATACAAGTGGACATCGGGCAATCCAAACCCTCCAAACCTCTTTTCCCTAGTTAGAATGGCGTAGGCCACCCTCGGGGACCGGCCTCTCCAAAGAAAGAGGGACAACGTCCGGCGGACTTCCGTGAAATATGACTGCGGGACCCAAATTGGAAGAGTCTGCAAAGTGTACAGGAACCTAGGGAGTATGTAGGTTTTTAAATAATTTTTTCTCCCTATCCAGGAGATGAAAGGCATTTTTAGTGAGTGGAGCTGCGTTTTAACGGAATGAAGTAAAGAAAGGTAATTAGAGGGAAATAGTTCCTTAGGGTCAGCAGTTACCTTAATACCTAAAAAAGGTATTTCTTTAGAGGCCCATTTAAAGGGGGTAGAGTCTTTTAATTGCTGCTCTACATTTCCAGAGCAGGACACATTAAGAGCCATAGATTTGGAATAATTAATTTTAAAATTGGAAATAAAACCAAAATCTTCAAAAATGGAAAGTAGTTTAGGGAAGGATACCCTAGGATTGGAAGTTATCACCAATAGATCGTCAGCGAAAGCCGCTGTAATATGTTCTTGAGACCCAATGGTGATTCCCTCAATTTCAGGGGACTGACGGATTTTACTGAGTAGAGTCTCCATCACCAAAACAAAGAGAGTCGGGGAGAGCGGACACCCCTGACGCGTACCATTGGATATGCCAAATGTTGGGGATAAGGTCCCATTGACCTTGACCCTGGCAGAGGGGGCTAGATACAACGAGAAAATGGCAGAAATGAATTGTTCTGGTATACCAAATTGTGACAGTGTCTTAGCCATGAAAGACCAGCTCACCCTGTCAAATGCTTTTTCTGCATCGGTGCTCAGTAACGCCACCGGCAGACCTTTATTTCGCGCCCAGGACATCAAGTGCAGCAAACGGATTGTATTCTCGTTGCCCCGTCTGCCAGGGACAAAGCCAACCTGCTCACCGTGTATTATGTCAGGAAGCAGTAGCTGAAGGCGTTGGGACAATATCTTCGCCCACCACTTAACATCTACGTTCAATAGGGAAATGGGACGGTAGCTGCCACATTCAAGAGGGTCTTTATTTTCCTTATGAAGGATAGTTACATGGGCCATAAGGGATTGTGGGGGCAAAGACCCTCCGTTTAGTAAATAGTTGCAAAGGGATTTAAAATGTGGGAGCAGTATATCCTTGAAGGTTCTATAATACGAGATGTTCAAGCCGTCAGGGCCTGGGCTCTTCCCAGGGGGGATGGAGGATAGAACTTTAAGTATCTCTTCGTCTGTAATTGGAGAGGTGAGTTGGGAAGCTTGCGTGGGGCTTATGGAGGGGAGATTAAGTGTTTTAAGGAATTGATCCGTCGCATCAGCAATAGACTCCGGGGACGCATGGTTCGGAGATGGTAAGTTATATAGATTAGAGTAGAAGGCACAAAACGCCTCTGCTATCTCGGGCGTGGTCTTGTGCACATTACCCGTCGCGTCTTTAATGCCCGGGATAAAGGAATTTGCTTGTTGTTGTTTACAGAGCGCAGTCATCAGCTTATTTCCCCTATCGCCATGGGCATAGGACCTAAACTTGGACCGAAACAGCAACTTGGCCGAAGTAGCATTCAATAGGTTCTTTAGATCGTTCCTAGCTTTGTATAACTCCTCTGCCACTTGGGAAGCTTGGGACTGTTTGTGGGTGAGCTCAAGAGCTGTGATACGGGACATTAACAGGTTCTGAGCCTGAGACCGCTTTTTCTTTACATAAGAGCCAAGAGCAATCAATTCACCCCTGATCACGGCTTTATGCGTCTCCCACACAATGGGGATAGATGGGGGAGATGAACCAGAGGTATTAATCTTAAAAAATTCAGACAATGAGGCGGAAAGTTTGGATACGTGTTCAGGATCCTGAATAAGGGTGTCATTTAATCGCCATGTCCAGTCTTTCCTTGGGAGGCCGGTCAGCGAGAGGGTTAGGAAGATTGGGGCATGGTCTGAGAGTACGATGCTTCCTACTCTAGCACTGGAAACTAATGAGGCGTGAGCCCCTGAGAGGAAAAGATAGTCTATCCTGTGGTAAGAATTCTTTGCATGAGAATAGAATGAATAATCCCTCCCTGAAGGGTGCAATGTGCGCCACATGTCCAGTACCCCCAGTCTCTTCAAGGAAACCTTAAGGCGCCTCAAAAGTCTGTGGGTAACAGACGACCTGCCTGACGAGGAATCTAAAGCGGGCTCTATGGCTACATTAAAATCCCCGCCTAGTACCAGCAATCCCTCAGTAAAGGAGCTCAACTGTCTAAGGGTCTGAACGAGCCACGGGACCTGACCCCTATTGGGGGCGTAGACATTCGCCAGTGTGACAGAGGTATCAGCAATGAGGCCCTTTACAAACAGAAAACGCCCCTCGGAGTCTGCAGAGGTCGCCTTCTGAGTAAATGGGATGTTTTTGTGTATTGCAATGCTGACCCCTCTGCTGGCTGACGAATGAGTGCTATGGTACCATTGGGAGAATTTTGTGGATGGTAGCTTCGGTACCTTCCCTGTTTTAAAGTGTGTTTCCTGAAAGTAAGCTATAGAAGTTTTATCCTTTTGCAAGAGTGACAATACCTGAGATCTCTTACATGGCTCGTTCAGACCCCGGACATTCAGTGATGACACAACAAAGGAAGTCATGGTGACCTATTACAGAGTGAAGAGAAAAGCATTAACCACTGGAAGTATGCAACCATAATACATATGATAAATCCTGACTGAGCGAGGAGGGAGAACAAGAGGGGGAGGACAGACAGACTTACAAGGTGGGAAAACATTTGGATGAAAATAATTAAGAAAGACACACACACATGCCACAGGTACGATAGTGCGCATTGAAAAAGTCCCATGGAACACCTGACACGTATTGGATCCTTTTTCTTTACGACATCAAGCTGGGATCCATCAGGGGGGGGCCTCCATAGGACAGCTGAGAGCCACTGATAGGCTATCAGAAGGGGGTCAACCATTACATGGTAAGGAACCGGTGAGACCCCAAATCTCTACCAAATAGGGTAAAGCAACTATGTAAATAACAAAAACTTTTCCCAGAACAGTTCAGTTCTCGGCATTTCTCCAAGGATAAGAACACTTTTGCATTCACATCGACTTTGTCCCTTAACAAGAACCCAAATAACTGCAAGGGGTTAAAAGACACAGGAACGCAGGTAACTCCGTCTTCCCTATAGCAGAACTGAGAAAGGCAGGCATATAGCCCTGCAACTGAAGGCACAAAATAACTGCCGTGCACGGCAAGGGAGGGAGTCCCGAATAAAACTGCACAAAAGGTAAAGAGGCAGCTTCAGGTGACGCGTCGATCTCGTCTGGTCTTCCCAGTCTTCCCAGGGGACACATCCGTCCAGGCCTCCATTGTAGGCGGAATAGGCAAAGGGTCACCCTGGTCCGCAGGCATCCAGGAGGGTATGTCTATAGGATCTAGACCCAGTGGACCCCAAATGGATTTTAAATCCTCTGGCTTGCGGACTGTGAGCTGCCTGCCATTTTTCATTATGGCCAGGCCGAAGGGGTATAACCACCTGAACTGGGTGGCAGAGGATCTCAGGGCATCCAGTAACGGGCGCAGGGTGCGTCGCTTCATCAGCGTGGTGGGGGCCAGATCCTGGAAAAACATGAGGGGAGCGTCTTCATACCTGAGGTTTTCGGCTTCTCTGCTGTGCTTCAGGATGTCAGCTGTATCTATGAAGCTGAGAAGGCCGCATATCACGTCTCGCGGCGGTTCTGTAGGTTTCGGCCTAGGACGTAGCGCACGGTGGATGCGCTCCACCACCACTGTAGCTGCTCTGTCTGGGCCTAGCAGTTGCTGGAAGATTTCAGCCGCCACTGTACGGAGGGCCTCTGCCGCGATGGATTCAGGCAAGCCTCTAATCCGCAAGTTCCTGCGCCTGCTCCTGTTCTCCTGGTCTTCTATGTGCAGGTGGGCCTCATTTAGTAAATCGCGGTGCATCTGCAGGGCTAGGCATGTTTTGCCCTCATGTTGCAAGATGGCGTCCTGGCCGTTTTCGAGCGCCATTACTCTGTGCCCCAGGCCACGGAGATCGTCTTTAATCTCCTCTAAATCCCTTTTCAGGGGGGCTAAGGCGGCATCCAAGAGCTCTTTAAGCACTTCTTTCGATAAATGCGAGCGTCGCCGCGGGAGTCGGCACTCTGAAGCTTCCGATGCGCTGCCCGCTTCAGATGGTTCCTCTGCGTCTGACGGCTGAGGCGCTCGCGGCGCCATCTTGGGGACATCGCTTGCGTGCAGCTTCGCTTGCTTTTTAAGGAATTTTTCCATTTCTGGCTGCTTTGAGCGAGCAGGAGTCGATTCCAGGTGATCCCTGCTGTGATCCTTGCCAAGTTTCCCCATTCGGTGTGCGGTATTATAGCTTCTAAAGGGGTTAATTCACCGGTACTTGAGAGGAGCTCAGGAAGCTGCTGCCATTCAGCTTCACGGTCAAGCTCCGCCCCCCATAGTAGTTATATTCTTGTACATAGGAGCAGTATTATAGTAGTTATATTCTTGTACATAGGAGGCAGTATTATAGTAGTTATATTCTTGTACATAGGAGCAGTATTATAGTAGTTATATTCTTGTACATAGGAGGCAGTATTATAGTAGCTATATTCTTGTACATAGGAGCAGTATTATAGTAGTTATATTCTTGTACATAGGAGCAGTATTATAGTAGTTATATTCTTGTACATAGGAGCAGTATTATAGTAGTTATATTCTTGTACATAGGAGCAGTATTATAGTAGTTATATACCTGTACATAGGAGCAGTATTATAGTAGGTATATTCTTGTACATAGGAGCAGTATTATAGTAGTTATATTCTTGTACATAGGAGCAGTATTATAGTAGTTATATTCTTGTACAGAGGAGCAGTATTATAGCAGTTATATTCTTGTACATAGGAGGCAGTATTATAGTAGTTATATTCTTGTACATAGGAGCAGTATTATAGTAGTTATATTCTTTGTCAATTGTCTTTTTATTGAGAAGGTCAAGATCAAAAATACAAAGTTGACATTCCAAACACGATAATATAAAGGTATGCATCATATACCAACACCTCTGAGGAAAGGCACTTCCTTTTATATTTTACAGCTTTATGTTACAGATGTTAACCACTTTCGGACATAACAAAAAGCATAAACATAAACATGGCACTAAGAAGGAACACATTCAGTACACGTATCCCAGTGTTGCAAAATAGCCCTTGGTAAGGATTTTATGAAGTGCAAGTACTACTCGTGTATGGTCTACAAGACCTCTGACATTTTGAGGCAACTGGCCTCATGAGTAAAAAAACATGAAATAAAAAAAAAAAATAAAAAAAAAATACGAACATTAGATCTCTAGTTAGTCATGAAGATAAAGCATCCTATGAGAGCTACTCAGATATGCAAAGCAGTAAAATATGTCTGGATCAATGGATCTTATGAGGTTGTTAAGAGTGTTGACTCCCTGAATTGCAACCACGGCCTCCACATCTTAGTGTGCTTCTCATGGGTCCTGGACTCCCAGCTGGCTAACTCTTCCAGGCGTTGGATGAGGTCGACCTTGTGTATCCAGTGAGAAATGGTAGGGGGTTCAGTACTGAGCCATCTCTGAGGAATTAACAGCCTTGCTGCTTGAATTAGTTGAGTGGCAAGGCAGCCTCTAGATGGGGTAAGCGCCTTAGTAGGCAGCCACAAAAGGACCAACTCAGGTGTTAATGTTATACCAGCATGGAAAATCGATTCTAGAGCATTAGAGATACCATCCCAAAATGGTCTTATCCCTGAGCAATACCATAAAATGTGTGAGAGGGTACCCTCCTCTAAGTTGCACCTCCAACATCGATCAGTAGGACACAGCCCTCTTGAGAACATCTGTTTGGGCGTCATGTACCACTGGGTTAGCACCTTATAGGAGTGCTCTTGCACCTTGACGCACCTGGAGAAGCCATGCGAGTGCGCATATAGCCGAAGAATATCTGTTTCAGAGAAGGTTCTATTCAACTCTGATTCCCATATGTGCAAGAACTGCGGGCGAGCATTGGGTCCTGGCGTGTTCAGTGCTAGGTATAACAATGAGATCAATCTCTTATGTGGTGACCTAGAGGAAATAATCTTCTCAAACCAAGTTTGGGCCAGATTATGAGCCTTTTTATCCACTAAGGCCTTACCAACAGACCTGAAGTCAGCCAGATCTAGGAAATTACACGATTTCATAACATGTCTGAGAGTGTGTTCCTCTGGCAGTTTGCCTAAGGCATTTTCCAGAAAATCCTTTGTCGAGAAATCTCTCAGGGAACCCCACCCTGGAGGAGTGTGTGTTGCTGTCGGTCTAACTGAAAAAGGGATCAGGTCTGCTGGCATGACCAAAGAAGGATTACGTAGTAAACCCTGGTCTCTATTGAGCTGCTTGACCACCTGACCCGTGCCTCTGAGCAATGAGTGTGTATGTAGTGAGGCTGAGCTCAGGCCCCACAGTGCTGCCCTTTGTGACTGAGATAGCTGAAACAATTCTAACTCATTGCCGACTGTTGAGCTGTTAGGTACATGGAGTTGCATCCATCTTCTGAGGTGTATAGCCTTATAATAAAGCTGAACATCCGGCAGTGCGAAGCCCCCTTGATTCTTCCGCAAAATCAGTCTGCCATGCGCAATTCTAGCGCCTTTTCCCCCCCACAAATAGGTAGAAAATAATCTGCGCATCTGTGTGAAAAAGGAAGAAGGGAGGAGAACAGGCAACATCTGCATAATGTATAATATTTTAGGAAGTATAAAGGCTTTTATCAGGTTTTTCCTCCCCATCCACGAGGTGAATAGGACACGGAGAGAACCAAGCTGACTCTGTATTTCTGAAATCAGAGGTTTGTAATTCAACTGAAAGATATTCCCCAAATCCGATGGGATTTTTATACCTAGGTAGGTGATATGCGAGGATTGCCAGATGAAAGGTGTCGTGGTTTTAAGGGAGAGAACGCTTCTAGAGGGAGCCGATATGTTTAGAACTTCTGATTTAGAATAATTTACCTTATAGTTAGAAACCCTACCATAAAAGTCAAACAGGGAGAGGAGATGCGGGAAGGCCTCGACCGGGTTGGAAATCAACACCAAAAGGTCGTCAGCATAGGCAACATTGATATATTCAATCATGTCGTTTTTGGCTCTAACCCCCCTGATATTAGGGTGATTCCTAATGGCTTGGAGAAGAGTCTCCATTACCAAGATATAGAGAGTTGGTGACAAGGGGCAGCCTTGGCGGGTGCCATTATGAATGGGGAATGAAGGCGACAGAGTACCGTTGACTCTAATTTTGGCGCTCGGGTTAGTATAAAGGGTCATAATCGCTCTCTGAAATTGTATAGGAATGCCAAAACTATGTAGTGCCTTCAGCATAAAGTTCCAGTTTACCCGGTCAAAGGCCTTCTCCGCATCCACGCTCAAGCAGACTAGAGGAAGATCCTGTCTTTTAGCCCACTGAATGGCCGTAACTACTCTGCAGGAGTTATGGTTCCCCTCCCTTCCTGGTACGAACCCAGCCTGATCAGGGTGTATTAGCTTAGGAAGGAACGAGCTGAGGCGAGAGGCCAAGAGCTTCGCCCAAACCTTAATATCAACGTTTAAGAGAGAAATGGGCCGATAACTCCCGCAGAGTGTAGGGTCCTTCCCAGGCTTAGGTAGAATGGTTACTGTGGCTTCTAGGGATTGACTATGCAGCTGTCCCCCCGTAAGAAGAGCGTTGCACCAGTTTGTGAGATGTGGACATAAAATGTCCGCAAATTTTCTATAATAGCCCACCGGAAATCCATCCGGGCCAGGGCACTTCCCTAGGGGCATGGATTTCAGGACCTTCATTACTTCAGTTTCCGTGACAGGCACCGTCAGTGAGTTCCCTTCATCACTACTAAGTTGGGGTAATTTTAAGCGGTGAAGGAAATCTGTTATCACCGAGTCTGCGGTCGGCTCTGGGTGGGAGGTGCTGCTATCAAGTCCATAAAGTTCCTGGTAAAATTTCTGAAATTCTTTGGCAATGTCTGCAGTCCTATGTAACTGCGAACCATCTGTAGACCGGATACTGGAGATATACATGGAGTCTTTCCTCTGTTTGATAAGTGAAGCCATAAGCTTCGTGCCTTTGTCTCCGTGAGAGAAAAAGCGAAACTGAGCATACTGATATGCCCTGGCATGGCATGCATTAAGGTGATCCTTCAGTTTTGCTCTCAGGAGAAGAAGTTCCTGCTGTGTCTTTAAGGCTTTCGACCTCTTATGTATAGTCTCCAGATCCGCAATCTGCTTAAGAAGAGAGTGGAGCAGTTGTTGCCTCTCCTTCTTAACCCTAGTCCCTATGGATATCAGCTCACCTCTCATTACAGATTTGTGTGTTTCCCACACAGTCTCTTGTGAGACATCTGGCGTCAAATTCTCCCCAAAAAACCATGACCGCCTCTGTGACAATAAGTCAACTGTTTCTCTCCTATCAAGCAATGTCTCATTCAGCCTCCATTGTTTGTTCTGGGTGGGCAGACTAGCTAAGTGTACCACCACCGATACCGGGGCATGATCCGAAATTGTGATCGGATCTATAACCGCCTGTTCAATCATTTCCATACAAGTGTCTGAGACTAAAAGATAGTCCAGCCTCTTGTAAACATTATGGGCTGCAGAAAAAAAGGTGTAGTCTCTACCATTCGGATGAACCAGACGCCATGCATCTGTCAATTTTGCCTCCGCTATGCGGGCATTTATGTGACCCAATGTCGCCTGTGTTTGTTGCGTGGAACCATCTGATGTGTCCACGAAGGGGTTCAAAGGCACGTTCAGATCCCCTCCAACCAGGCACATCCCTTCAGCAAACAATGTGAGTTTTTGTAAAGTCTGGGAGATCCAAAGCTTTTGTCCCCTATTAGGACTATACAAACTGGCTAAAGTTAACCGCTGCGTGCCAATGAAGCCCTTCACGAACACAAACCTGCCCTCAGGATCCAACTGTGAATCTGTCAGTTTAAAAGGGACTCTTTTGGCAATAGCAATACCCACCCCTCTCTTGGCTTTGTCAAAGGTACTAGTTATTGAAATAGCTCTTTTGGAGGGTAGGGACATTGCTGGTTTTAAAATGTAGTTCCTGGAAGAAACAAATATCCGTGTGGGATTTCCTCAACAGTCGTACAACTTGGGACCTTTTTTGGGGGGTGTTAAAACCCCTAACATTAAAAGAGGTACATTTTAACCTAGACATCTTGTCTATCTAAGAGCATCGGTATGGAACAGCCTGACTAGCCATGACACTAGAGATCGTATATAACATATAACACTAACATAGTGCACAATCCTTTCATAACTTGGGACTGTGACTTGGTAACTTAAGAGAGGGTTAACACGTCTGAGCAAGCCCCAAACGAGCAGCTCGATCAGCGTGTATACCTCTCCACAGATGTGCTTGCACCAGGGTTGCACAGGTAGACCCCTGATGTGAGGCATGTAGGGGGGGAAATAGGCCCCAGGCAGGAATAGTCCTATGGATCCAGTGCACCCTGCCAAGCCTGGTGCAATACAAAGTGCTTACAAGTAAAACCCAGCACATAGAACAAAATCGCTGAGGCGTTATTAGACTGCCCAAGACTAAGCCTGCTGGCCGTTATGCATAGGCAGGACGCCAAAAGTTGTGCAAATAACATACATAACAGAAATCGGCATTTCTTATGTAAACCAGAACATGAGCTCAAGTAAAGCAAAAATATCTAACGGAGTGACATGACATCACAACCGGAGACCCCGGTTCAATTACAAGTAACCTTACAACCGAAGGTGTTCAAGTGTCCCGGAATCTGGAACCTGTCTTCCTCCTCGTTGCTGTGTTCCACTTTTGCACCCCTGGCAACTCTGGTAACGGGACTCCGGTCTCCGCCGAGGGCAGCCATGACGGGATGTCCATAGGAGAGGTCTGGAGCAACTCCCACGCTGCTGTAAGATCCCCCGGTACTCTGATGGTGCATCTTCTGCCCCCTATGGCAAACGTAAGGCCAAAGGGAAATAGCCACTTATAAGGGGTCTTAATGTGCCGCAGGTGGTCCGTGAGGGGTCGGAGGGCCCTCCGCTTGTTCAGCGTTGTTGGCGCCAGATCCTGGAACAAGAGGATCCTGGATTCTTTGTAGGTGAGTTCCTTCTGTTCTCTTGCCGCTCTCAGGATCGCTGCTGTGTCTGTGTATTTCAGGAGGCCGCACACCACGTCTCTTGGATTTTCATTTTCTTTCGGCTTTGGCCGGAGTGACCGGTGGATGCGCTCAATTTCTATGTTACCGGCACCTTCCTCTCCCACGAGGCTGTCAAAGATGGCGGCCGCCACTGCAGGCAACTCCTCATGTGGAATCTGTTCAGGGAGCCCGCGCAGGCGAATGTTCTTCCGCCGACTGCGGTTCTCCTGGTCTTCAATTAAAGAGAAGGCAGTGTCCAGGGAGACCATGCAGGCTGCGGCATTAGCACCTAAGGCATGTGCGTGTGATAAAATGGCCGCCTGGTTGCCTTCCAGCGTCTCCACTCTGAAGCCGATCTGCTTTATATCCGACTTGATTTCTTGCAAGTCTTGCATCACAGGAGC
Organism: Bufo gargarizans; assembly: GCF_014858855.1. Lineage (NCBI taxonomy): Eukaryota > Metazoa > Chordata > Amphibia > Anura > Bufonidae > Bufo > Bufo gargarizans. The sequence continues at coordinate 8,225,510 of NC_058085.1, forward strand.
TATGGCCATAGAGAGGGTCTGTTGGAGAAATTTCCGCGATATAGGAGCTGTACCCGGCTGCAAGGACACATCTTCCAGGTCAGGTTGCACCCCTGTGGCTCCATCCGAGTCCACAGACCAGTCATCCGGAGCGGACGGCGCCATCTTAGCCCCACCGCTGGTGCCGCTGGCCGGCTTCTTATTTAGGTACCTCTCCATTTCAGTAGCCCCTCGGTCAGCTCTTGGGGAGTCCGTCTTGTCTCTGGGGATAAATCGGCCGACTTTCCCCATACTTTGCTGGGTTTAAGTGCAAAATTAACCAGGTTGCAGGGTTACTGTGAGAGGAGCTCTCCTACATGCGACTGTCCAGGTTGGCAGTCAGACTCCACCCCCATAGTAGTTATATTCTTGTACATAGGAGCAGTATTATAGTAGTTATATTCTTGTACATAGGAGCAGTATTATAGTAGTTATATTCTTGTACATAGGAGCAGTATTATAGTAGTTATATTCTTGTACATAGGAGCAGTATTATAGTAGTTATATTCTTGTACATAGGAGCAGTATTATAGTAGTTATATTCTTGTACATAGGAGGCAGTATTATAGTAGTTATATTCTTGTACATAGGAGGCAGTATTATAGTAGTTATATTCTTGTACATAGGAGGCAGTATTATAGTAGTTATATTCTTGTACATAGGAGCAGTATTATAGTAGTTATATTCTTGTACATAGGAGGCAATTTTTATTAGTATAAACAAACATAACAATACATTCAATCTGAATGAACAGAAACAATGGTCATTTACCAGAATTCATACATATCCAACAGTATAAATAATAATAATAATGATGATAACTTTAACCTAACAATAGTCCATCGCTGTTAAAGGAAAATATAGTAAATAAATCAGTAATAAACACAATTCCATTATGAGGATCAGTCCACATCCACCATATGTACCTTCCTCCATAACATCCTGTTTCTCTCCTTTTTCCTACATTCTAAGTTCTTTATCCACCTCAGCTCTGACAGGATCAGGGTCACCGCTTGCCTGTGATGGAACGGCTCGCTATGTACGGACACTTTCGTTCTAGTATGCCAGTGGTAGTATTTAATGACTGTTATAATCAGGTACATGGTCCCCCGGTCAATGTCAGGTATACTGGCTGGTACCCCATAGATGATATCAGGGTATGTAAGACGCCGCAGTCTAGGAATCTTTAACCTGGAGGACACGTCCTGCCATATTTTCTGCCCCTCCTCGCACTCAGATCTAAAATGTGCCATTGTCTCCTCCTGTTGACATCCTAAGGGACACTTACGCTCTGAGACACTCAGATGTTTTAGATTCCCCTTAACATAAAGCTTTCCATGCAAGGACAGCCAGGCAATGTCAAAAAAATTTGCGGGGAGCCTGACTCCATTAAGAAACCTCAGACTTTCTTTTAGGGTTACTGTTGTACAGTCTTTTAATGCGGGCTGTATATAAAAGAAAGTCCTACATATGGAGAGGTACAGCTCTTTCCTGGTCTTACTCTCAATACACCCTTTATCCATCCGCCAGTTTCTCAAGCATCGGAGACCATAGTTCAGGTACTGGGGGAGGAAGCCCCGAGTCAACCGACCCCTCTTGAGACTGCCGCCTCGCACCCAAGACTCTGCAAAAGGCAATATCCAGTCCCTGACACTGTTCACCCACAGGGAGCCGTTCTCTGAGTCCAGGCAACCAAAATTAACTTTTAGGAACAAGGAGTCAAAGAACACCCTTGGATTTAACATATCCAGCCCACATTCTCTCCTCTGCAGGTAGGTGATCCCTCTTTTTACTGGGTTTAACCTGTTCCCCCAAAGAAGCTGGAAGAACAGGCTAAAGAGCCTAGCCGAGAAAGATTATGGCAAAGGAAAAATGACAGAGATATACAAGAAGACAGGGACCAGGTAAGTCTTCAGCATTTTAACCCTTTCTCTATAGGTCAGCCTCCAGTTCTTCCATCGCTGAACCTTTGCATTTCCGGTTTCCAACTTCTCCTCCCAATTTATCCTGGCGTTATCGTCCCTCCCAAATTTAACCCCTAAGATCTTAATACAGGTGGAGGCTTTCGCAAATTGTGGCAGGTCAAAGTCTGGATCAGAATCCAGTGTCCAGAAAGCTTGACTCTTCTCAAGGTTGACCAGAGACCCTGAGGCCTCCGAGTAGCTTGTGATGGCTGCCGACAACATCTGCACCTCACGAGGCTCAGATATCACCACAGTCACATCATCCGCGTAGGCAACAACACTCAGAGGCAAGCAGTGGGGGACCGGTACCCCCCGAAAATCACACTCCTGCAGCAACCTCAGGAACGGGTCTAAGGCAAACACATACAGCAGTGGACTCAACGGGCAACCCTGTCTCACCCCTGCCGCAACCCTGAACGTGCCACCCTGCCAACCATTGACCAGAGGAAAGCTCTCTGCCTCTCTGTACAAGGTTTTCAGCCAATCAATAAATTGTCCCGGAATACCGTACTTTGACAAAGTGGCCCATAGATACTCGTGGTCTACTCTGTCGAAGGCTTTAGCCTGGTCAAGACCAACGACATATCTCCCACACCTCAGAGCTTTACATCTCTCAAACATCTCCCTTATCGAGATGACTGCTCCAGAGATGTTCCGCCCTTCCACTGTGCCGAACTGACAGCCTGCCAACAGTGCCCGGGACAAACAGACTAATCTAGAGAAAAGGATTTTTGCCAGAATTTTCCTGTCGACATTCAAGAGGGCAATCGGCCTCCAGTTCTTGATGTCGCTAGGCTCCTTACCTTTAGAAAGCAGAATTAGCGATGACACCCTCATGGACGGAGGCATCAGGTGATTTTCTAGACAATTTTTATACACGTCCACGAGGATTGGAGCCAAGTGGTCTCTGAATTTCTTATAGAATTCTGCGGTAATACCGTCTGGACCTGGTGCCTTCTTCAGATGTAATTTATCAATTGCCACTTTAACCTCCTCCACCGTTAATTCTGCTGTTAAAAGAGAGAAGTCCAAATCATTAGTATCAGGGCCTGGAGTTGCCTCCAAGAATTGTGTCATCTTCTCTTTATCCAAAACCTTCTTCTGAAATAAGTCAGTATAGTAAGATCTCACCACCCCCAGGATACCCTCCCGAGATTCCTGCAAAACACCCTGGGAGTCAGTGAGACCTGTGAGCACCTTGTTTACTACACGCTCCCGGCAGTTCTCAAAGGGATCAGGTGACCCTAAGGAACCATAATCTCATTCCAGAACCAGGGAGGTGTACCTGCTGTACTGATACTGCCTTATCTCAGATTTCAGTCGGTTTATCTTTTGCTGGTCCCCCCCATCTGCCGACTACAGTGACTCCAATTCTTTCCGCAGCTTGAGATACTGGCTGTACTTACTCTTCCCCTTCTTAAATGACAGTCTCCTCAAGAGGGATCTGATCTCCTCCTTGACGTCCTCCCACCAGTCAGCCATGCTATCATAAAAGTCCACTCTCTCTAGTTGTTGCTGAAAAAGAAAGTGGACACAATCCTGGGCATAAGGATCCTCCAGGAGACTGGAGTTAAGTCTCCATAGCCTTCTACCAACATCTGGATGCTTCATGGATCCCAAACAGAATGACAAGGCCAAGTGATCAGAGAAAGGGACAATTTTCTCACACATCCCACTAACCACTTCTGTAGGGTTTACAAAAGCCATATTGATGCGACTACTTCTGTCAGCACAGGAGTATGTAAATTTTGGCTTCCTACCACCCTGTGTGAACACATCGCTGAGGCCTGCCTGCTGGATCATGCTATTTAGGACCTTGGAGTCCCTGGTCACTGCTCGGCCAGAGGATCTGTCACCCGATGTCCTAGTGACATTGAAATCTCCAGCCAACACCACTGGGACAGAGGTAAAAAGATACGGCTTAACCTCATTAAATAACTGGACCCTTTCTGCCACTGACTGTGGGCCATAGATATTAATGAGCCGGAGTCGTCTACCATGGATTGTGACCTCCAGGACCAGACACCGACCCATAATAACTTCTGTCAGTCTGTGTACAGTCACATCATTGGTGGAAAACAATATAGCAACCCCGGCATAAGGCTCCACAGCCAGCGACCAGAAAGAAGGACCAGACCTCCATTCCCTCTCAGCCTCACGCAGAAGTCCTGATGTGGTCAGACGCGTCTCCTGTAAGAAGATGACATCTGCATCAATAGATCCCAGGTGGTCATACACTATGTGCCTTGTCTTTCTTACTTTAATACTATTGACATTGCTGGAAAGCACTTTGAAAGAGAACCCGGCCATCATCACACAACACAAAAGGAGGAGCAGCGAGGTAATACCCATCATCATAGGTCGGAGTCGGAGTTGCCCTGCTTACCACCTGTCTCCATGTCTGATTCTACCTGGGACTCTACAGCATAGGGTTTCCTTTTGGTCGGGGGATCCTCAGTGTCCCCTTCACATTCATCATCTATTTTCTTCAGTTCTTTCTCATAATCTCCCTCAGACTCTGACAGGACTTCATACCTGTTGGATATGACCATAACCTCTGCCCCCTTATGGACTTTCTTCCTGACACTCTCGGCCATGCTGTACTCACCCTCAGGCTTACGGGAGGACTTGTCTTTTTTCCTCCTCTTGTTGCTCTTACTTTCCTCAAATACTGCTGGCGATGAAGAAGAGGCTACCTCTGACTGTTGCTGGCCCTCAGGGACAACCTCCATACTCCCCTGTGCAGTATCTGGGACCTCATGTTCTGGAGCTGCAGTACCTGATCCCTGCTGGACTTCTTGTCTGGTCAGAATGGACCCTGACATTAAGGCCTCCTCCTCTACAGCATCTGCCTCTAACAATTCCTCATCAGGAAGCTCCTTACAGATATTGTGCCATGCGTCCGGACAATCTCTGTGAGGGTGACCCATCGCACCACATAGATTACATCTGATGTTCTGACAATTTGCACTTATGTGGCCAACCTCACCGCACAGATTGCACTTGATCACAGTGCACACACTTGCGACATGACCGGCTCTGCCACATTTAAAACACTTCCTGGGCTGACCTGGGTAGAAGCAGACGCCTTTCTCTCTCCCAATAAAGAAGGAGTTTGGTAGATGCCACGTGACATTGTTATGCTGGCGCAGCTTCACCAAAACCTTCCACCCTCCATTCCAGATACCATCATCATCTCGGTTCTTGGTGAGATCAGAGACCATGTCACAGTGTCTCCTGAGCCACACAACAATGTCCTAGGGAGGGACGGCTTCATTCCAGAAGATGATATTAACCGTGACGGTATCTGGCTTGGATATTGGAATAAAAATACATTTACTCCAATCGTCAGTCTCTCTGAACCTAGGGAAATTAGCCCAAAATCTATCCAGATTAGACATGACCTTGAAGCTGACGTCATAGCCCTGTCTATCTGGTAGATTAATAACTGCCAAGATGTCCGCTGGCACAAACCCCATCTGGCGACACAGGAGTTCTCGGACCACAAGCCTCCGATCTGGGAGGTCTTCTTTGGCGCCTCGGTGTTTAAACCTCACTACATTTCTCCTTTTAAAGGCCTGACCCGTATAGTGAGCGCCGGAGGAAAAAGATGGAGCACCTCGGCTCCAGGCATTACTGGGGGGGACCTGGCGGGGTTCAGGGCCCTGACTTATTGGGGGGGTGTCTGCACTAGGGGGGTTACTCACACCTTCTGTGCTCGAGGGTAAAGGTGGAAAATCGCCCTCATTACTCTGTGGAGATTCCTCCAGCTCGTCCACCTCTATGCCATCATCAGATATCTCCCATACAGACTGTACATTCCCCCCAGACACTGACCCCTCATGGACATGTCCACCATCACCCCCAGTCTCTGCCCCAGCAGTAGAGATCTGCTCTGCCACCCCATCCTATAGGACTCAGCAAGTTGTCCCATCCTGTCCAGGACAATGTCCATCTGCTTCACCAGGTCACCAAGTTCCAAGCTGAGTGAGTGTAGCTTACGGTCATACACCGCTGCACAGTTTGGATTTGCAGTCTTCAGCTTGTATACACAGTCAATCTCCATTTGCAGCATCTGTTTGTGTCCCTTCAGCTCCTCCATTTTCCTCTCCAGGGCAGGGATCTCCTCTGCTAGCTGCAGCTCAGGTGCACGGGTCTCTCTCGTTTGGGATCCAGTCTTGGGCAGCTTCTCAGGCTGTTTGAACTCAGGAGACCTGGAGCCTCCATCAGATTTCTCTGCAGACCTCTCTTGTGCCACAGCCACAGATCTTTCAGCATTTTTGTTGCTGCCACTTCCAGACTGAGACCTGGTGCGGCCTAAGCATGCCATGGTCACCACCTCACACTGCTGCAGGTTCTGCTGTAATGTCAGCCTCTCCAGAGATGTCCTCCGCTGCCTGTGTGCTGGAGGGGTGAGCTGCACACCTGACGCATGTGCTGCGCCCTGTCTCACCTCCTGTGCACCCTGCACGTTGGGATTTCCACTCACAGAAGATACCTTTTGGGGGTCACTTAATGCACTGGTATTTCCTCCATTCTGGCCATTCCTTGTCACAGGATTCACTTTTGGACTTGTATCCATACTGGAAAGAGCCTGGGAGTTTCCTCCCAGTGGAGGCCTGGAAGCCTGTGTCACGAACTATGGATCCGATCGCTCCGGATCCCACAGCTGTGACGTAGTGGTCTGTGACGGAGTCTGCGCACACACAGAGACCTCACGTGACCGGGGTATTACCATCCGGCTAACACCCCCCACTACACTTCGGTAACTGCCACCACGTGGGTTCCCGGTCCACGAGCCGACTATCCGGGTCATTCACTATCACACAGATCAGTGGATGAACCGGATATCACTTACTGACCAACCGCAGTCAATCACCCCCAGCTACAATTCCTAAATGCAATTTAACTAACTACCTGGTAACGTCTCTTCAAAGGCAAGGTACGTTGTTCAGCAGCTTAGAATATGGAAGACTTGGCCACTTAGATTTTATAATCTTTAATAAGAGGTAAAAAGCAGTGCATAAAAGTCTAATGAAAATGACTATAAATCTACAGAATAATAATAACAATATAAATAATCACGACAGTTCAAATGAAAGGGAAAAAGATGAAAGAATACTTAGTTTCTCTGGAGGGTTTCAGATGGTCGTTCATATGTCCTTTTTGAATCCTTGCAAACCCCGTTCAGTATGTATCAGGGGAGACCCTCAAAGTTCTTCTGATACAGGGATATGCCGTCAATGTCCAATTAAGTGTCTGGTGATGTTCCATGGGTCTCTCTCCTCTGTCCTTGTGCATGGATTTTTATGAACTCTCCCATGGGCAGGAGACTTACTCCTGTCAGCCAATGGCAGCAGAGGGACTGTGAAGCCTAGGGATTGCCCCCAAGTGTTTTATGACCCCATCAAAGTTCAGTTCCTACAATGAGGATTATACTTAAGCCCGTATCTCCCTGATACATCGGCATATTTTTATACAGAATACATATTTGCGATCCTTATTTATTTACCTACAGAATGAGACCACACACAGTAATGCTGGGACCTGTAGTTCTTCTACCACCCATAGGTCAGCTACAGAATCACATCCTCTAGTCATATTTGATACCCAATTAACCACAATACTCTGTAGAGCCTGGATCTGGTGTCAGAATGGGCATAAGTTGATTCATAAATGAAATATGAAAGTGGACTGGTTTTATGCCCAGAGCTAATTAAGGGCTATTAGCTCTCCTCAAACCAGACCTGGAAATTAATTACGTCACGCTCCAGCCAGGCTTGACAGCGAGCTGATCTTATCTTACAGGACAGGATGAGCTGGGCCTGGTATAGCCTTTATGACCTTTTTATAGCCGGCCTCACAGAGTAGTGGTAATAAAAGTGTCCATCTATATCATATGTGACCCAGGCTTCAGGAAGATGAGAGTTCACAGTTTTTTTTTTTTTACATATGCCAGAAGCATATAAGATAGCTACCCAGAGGAATTATCTATGTATGCCGGCACAGCCTGGGCCTTGCTTGGGGAAGTCCCCCGCCCAGGGAGGCCCTTCCCTGGGCTAGCTCCAGACATGAGGAGAACCACCAACACACGTCCTCACAGCTAGGAGGCAGTGTTATAGTAGTTATATTCTTGTACATAGAAGATATCAGGGTATGTAAGACACCGCAGTCTAGGGATCTTTAACCTGGAGGACACGTCCTGCCATATTTTCTGCCCCTCCTCGCACTCAGATATAAAATGTGCCATTGTCTCCTCCTGTTGACATCCTAAGGGACACTTACGCTCTGACACACTCAGATGTTTTAGATTCCCCTTAACATAAAGCTTTCCATGCAAGGACAGCCAGGCAATATCAAAAAGATTTGCAGGGAGCCTGACTCCATTAAGAAACCTCAGACTTTCTTTTAAGGTTACCGTTGTACAGTCTTTTAATGCGGGCTGTATATAAAAGAAAGTCCTACATATGGTCAGGTACAGCTCTTTCCTGGTCTTACTCTCAATGCACCCTTTATCCATCCGCCAGTTTCTCAAGCACCTAAGACCATATTCAAGGTACTGGGGGAGGAAGCCACGAGTCAACCGACCCCTCTTGAGACTGCCGCCTCGCACCCAAGACTCTGCAAAAGGCAATATCCAGTCCCTGACACTGTTCACCCACAGGGAGCCGTTCTCTGAGGCCAGGTCACCAAAATTGACTTTTAGGAACAAGGAGTCAAAGAACACCCTTGGATTTAACATATCCAGCCCACCCTCTCTCCTCTGCAGGTAGGAGATCCCTCTTTTTACTGGGTTTAACCTGTTCCCCCAAAGAAGCTGGAAGAACAGGCTAAAGAGCCTAGCCGAGAAAGATTCTGGCAAAGGAAAAATGACAGAGATATAGAAGAAGACAGGGACCAGGTAAGTCTTCAGCATTTTAACCCTTTCTCTATAGGTCAGCCTCCAGTTCTTCCATCGCTGAACCTTTGCATTTCCGGTTTCCAACTTCTCCTCCCAATTTATCCTGGCGTTATCGTCCCTCCCAAATTTAACCCCTAAGATCTTAATACAGGTGGAGGCTTTCGCAAATTGTGGCAGGTCAAAGTCTGGATCAGAATCCAGTGTCCAGAAAGCTTGACTCTTCTCAAGGTTGACCAGAGACCCTGAGGCCTCCGAGTAGCTTGTGATGGCTGCCGACAACATCTGCACCTCACGAGGCTCAGATATCACCACAGTCACATCATCCGCGTAGGCAACAACGCTCAGAGGCAAGCAGTGGGGGACCGGTACCCCCCGAAAATCACACTCCTGCAGCAACCTCAGGAACGGGTCTAAGGCAAACACATACAGCAGTGGACTCAACGGGCAACCCTGTCTCACCCCTGCCGCAACCCTGAACGTGCCACCCTGCCAACCATTGACCAGAGGAAAGCTCTCTGCCTCTCTGTACAAGGTTTTCAGCCAATCAATAAATTGTCCCGGAATACCGTACTTTGACAAAGTGGCCCAAAGATACTCGTGGTCTACTCTGTCGAAGGCTTTAGCCTGGTCAAGACCAACAACATATCTCCCACACCTCAGAGCTTTACATCTCTCAAACATCTCCCTTATCGAGATGACTGCTCCAGAGATGTTCCGCCCTTCCACTGTGCCGAACTGACAGCCTGCCAACAGTGCCCGGGACAAACAGACTAATCTAGAGAAAAGGATTTTTGCCAGAATTTTCCTGTCGACATTCAAGAGGGCAATCGGCCTCCAGTTCTTGATGTCGCTAGGCTCCTTACCTTTAGAAAGCAGAATTAGCGATGACACCCTCATGGACGGAGGCATCAGGTGATTTTCTAGACAATTTTATACACGTCCACGAGGATTGGAGCCAAGTGGTCTCTGAATTTCTTATAGAATTCTGCGGTAATACCGTCCGGACCTGGTGCCTTCTTCAGATGTAATTTATCAATTGCCACTTTAACCTCCTCCACCGTTAATTCTGCTGTTAAAAGAGAGAAGTCCAAATCATTAGTATCAGGGCCTGGAGTTGCCTCCAAGAATTGTGTCATCTTCTCTTTATCCAAAACCTTCTTCTGAAATAAGTCAGTATAGTAAGATCTCACCACCCCCAGGATACCCTCCCGAGATTCCTGCAAAACACCCTGGGAGTCAGTGAGACCTGTGAGCACCTTGTTTACTACACGCTCCCGGCAGTTCTCAAAGGGATCAGGTGACCCTAAGGAACCATAATCTCATTCCAGAACCAGGGAGGTGTACCTGCTGTACTGATACTGCCTTATCTCAGATTTCAGTCGGTTTATCTTTTGCTGGTCCCCCCCATCTGCCGACTACAGTGACTCCAATTCTTTCCGCAGCTTGAGATACTGGCTGTACTTACTCTTCCCCTTCTTAAATGACAGTCTCCTCAAGAGGGATCTGATCTCCTCCTTGACGTCCTCCCACCAGTCAGCCATGCTATCATAAAAGTCCACTCTCTCTAGTTGTTGCTGAAAAAGAAAGTGGACACAATCCTGGGCATAAGGATCCTCCAGGAGACTGGAGTTAAGTCTCCATAGCCTTCTACCAACATCTGGATGCTTCATGGATCCCAAACAGAATGACAAGGCCAAGTGATCAGAGAAAGGGACAATTTTCTCACACATCCCACTAACCACTTCTGTAGGGTTTACAAAAGCCATATTGATGCGACTACTTCTGTCAGCACAGGAGTATGTAAATTTTGGCTTCCTACCACCCTGTGTGAACACATCGCTGAGGCCTGCCTGCTGGATCATGCTATTTAGGACCTTGGAGTCCCTGGTCACTGCTCGGCCAGAGGATCTGTCACCCGATGTCCTAGTGACATTGAAATCTCCAGCCAACACCACTGGGACAGAGGTAAAAAGATACGGCTTAACCTCATTAAATAACTGGACCCTTTCTGCCACTGACTGTGGGCCATAGATATTAATGAGCCGGAGTCGTCTACCATGGATTGTGACCTCCAGGACCAGACACCGACCCATAATAACTTCTGTCAGTCTGTGTACAGTCACATCATTGGTGGAAAACAATATAGCAACCCCGGCATAAGGCTCCACAGCCAGCGACCAGAAAGAAGGACCAGACCTCCATTCCCTCTCAGCCTCACGCAGAAGTCCTGATGTGGTCAGACGCGTCTCCTGTAAGAAGATGACATCTGCATCAATAGATCCCAGGTGGTCATACACTATGTGCCTTGTCTTTCTTACTTTAATACTATTGACATTGCTGGAAAGCACTTTGAAAGAGAACCCGGCCATCATCACACAACACAAAAGGAGGAGCAGCGAGGTAATACCCATCATCATAGGTCGGAGTCGGAGTTGCCCTGCTTACCACCTGTCTCCATGTCTGATTCTTCCTGGGACTCTACAGCATAGGGTTTCCTTTTGGTCGGGGGATCCTCAGTGTCCCCTTCACATTCATCATCTATTTTCTTCAGTTCTTTCTCATAATCTCCCTCAGACTCTGACAGGACTTCATACCTGTTGGATATGACCATAACCTCTGCCCCCTTATGGACTTTCTTCCTGACACTCTCGGCCATGCTGTACTCACCCTCAGGCTTACGGGAGGACTTGTCTTTTTTCCTCCTCTTGTTGCTCTTACTTTCCTCAAATACTGCTGGCGATGAAGAAGAGGCTACCTCTGACTGTTGCTGGCCCTCAGGGACAACCTCCATACTCCCCTGTGCAGTATCTGGGACCTCATGTTCTGGAGCTGCAGTACCTGATCCCTGCTGGACTTCTTGTCTGGTCAGAATGGACCCTGACATTAAGGCCTCCTCCTCTACAGCATCTGCCTCTAACAATTCCTCATCAGGAAGCTCCTTACAGATATTGTGCCATGCGTCCGGACAATCTCTGTGAGGGTGACCCATCGCACCACATAGATTACATCTGATGTTCTGACAATTTGCACTTATGTGGCCAACCTCACCGCACAGATTGCACTTGATCACAGTGCACACACTTGCGACATGACCGGCTCTGCCACATTTAAAACACTTCCTGGGCTGACCTGGGTAGAAGCAGACGCCTTTCTCTCTCCCAATAAAGAAGGAGTTTGGTAGATGCCACGTGACATTGTTATGCTGGCGCAGCTTCACCAAAACCTTCCACCCTCCATTCCAGATACCATCATCATCTCGGTTCTTGGTGAGATCAGAGACCATGTCACAGTGTCTCCTGAGCCACACAACAATGTCCTAGGGAGGGACGGCTTCATTCCAGAAGATGATATTAACCGTGACGGTATCTGGCTTGGATATTGGAATAAAAATACATTTACTCCAATCGTCAGTCTCTCTGAACCTAGGGAAATTAGCCCAAAATCTATCCAGATTAGACATGACCTTGAAGCTGACGTCATAGCCCTGTCTATCTGGTAGATTAATAACTGCCAAGATGTCCGCTGGCACAAACCCCATCTGGCGACACAGGAGTTCTCGGACCACAAGCCTCCGATCTGGGAGGTCTTCTTTGGCGCCTCGGTGTTTAAACCTCACTACATTTCTCCTTTTAAAGGCCTGACCCGTATAGTGAGCGCCGGAGGAAAAAGATGGAGCACCTCGGCTCCAGGCATTACTGGGGGGGACCTGGCGGGGTTCAGGGCCCTGACTTATTGGGGGGGTGTCTGCACTAGGGGGGTTACTCACACCTTCTGTGCTCGAGGGTAAAGGTGGAAAATCGCCCTCATTACTCTGTGGAGATTCCTCCAGCTCGTCCACCTCTATGCCATCATCAGATATCTCCCATACAGACTGTACATTCCCCCCAGACACTGACCCCTCATGGACATGTCCACCATCACCCCCAGTCTCTGCCCCAGCAGTAGAGATCTGCTCTGCCACCCCATCCTATAGGACTCAGCAAGTTGTCCCATCCTGTCCAGGACAATGTCCATCTGCTTCACCAGGTCACCAAGTTCCAAGCTGAGTGAGTGTAGCTTACGGTCATACACCGCTGCACAGTTTGGATTTGCAGTCTTCAGCTTGTATACACAGTCAATCTCCATTTGCAGCATCTGTTTGTGTCCCTTCAGCTCCTCCATTTTCCTCTCCAGGGCAGGGATCTCCTCTGCTAGCTGCAGCTCAGGTGCACGGGTCTCTCTCGTTTGGGATCCAGTCTTGGGCAGCTTCTCAGGCTGTTTGAACTCAGGAGACCTGGAGCCTCCATCAGATTTCTCTGCAGACCTCTCTTGTGCCACAGCCACAGATCTTTCAGCATTTTTGTTGCTGCCACTTCCAGACTGAGACCTGGTGCGGCCTAAGCATGCCATGGTCACCACCTCACACTGCTGCAGGTTCTGCTGTAATGTCAGCCTCTCCAGAGATGTCCTCCGCTGCCTGTGTGCTGGAGGGGTGAGCTGCACACCTGACGCATGTGCTGCGCCCTGTCTCACCTCCTGTGCACCCTGCACGTTGGGATTTCCACTCACAGAAGATACCTTTTGGGGGTCACTTAATGCACTGGTATTTCCTCCATTCTGGCCATTCCTTGTCACAGGATTCACTTTTGGACTTGTATCCATACTGGAAAGAGCCTGGGAGTTTCCTCCCAGTGGAGGCCTGGAAGCCTGTGTCACGAACTATGGATCCGATCGCTCCGGATCCCACAGCTGTGACGTAGTGGTCTGTGACGGAGTCTGCGCACACACAGAGACCTCACGTGACCGGGGTATTACCACTCGGCTAACACCCCCCACTACACTTCGGTAACTGCCACCACGTGGGTTCCCGGTCCACGAGCCGACTATCCGGGTCATTCACTATCACACAGATCAGTGGATGAACCGGATATCACTTACTGACCAACCGCAGTCAATCACCCCCAGCTACAATTCCTAAATGCAATTTAACTAACTACCTGGTAACGTCTCTTCAAAGGCAAGGTACGTTGTTCAGCAGCTTAGAATATGGAAGACTTGGCCACTTAGATTTTATAATCTTTAATAAGAGGTAAAAAGCAGTGCATAAAAGTCTAATGAAAATGACTATAAATCTACAGAATAATAATAACAATATAAATAATCACGACAGTTCAAATGAAAGGGAAAAAGATGAAAGAATACTTAGTTTCTCTGGAGGGTTTCAGATGGTCGTTCATATGTCCTTTTTGAATCCTTGCAAACCCCGTTCAGTATGTATCAGGGGAGACCCTCAAAGTTCTTCTGATACAGG